>NW_010268572.1:0-7808 GCF_000690775.1 Eurypyga helias
GCCAGAGTTAAACCACGACACTTGGTATCTGTTTTAACTGGCAACACATTAAACTCATTTTTCTCCAACTTAAGTCTGATTTGCTCATGGTGGTAATTGGTATGTGATCTCCCTGCCTCTATCTCAACCCATGAGCTTCCTCACTCCTGATCTTCCTGTTTTCTCCCTGTCCTGCAGGGAATAGGTCAGTGAGTGAGCAGGTGGCGAGAGTTTTAGCCTGATCCACTACAGACTTTTTTTTCTTTTAGTTTCCCAAGAAGAATTTTGTAGGGATGCTACACAAGCAGACTGCTCTACAGTAAGTCTACTCCTAAGTTTTCTTGCTTTTAGACGGCCTGGAATTACTTTTGCGTGTTACGCGAACTCTGTAGAAGAACTTCATATTGATCTTATGAAGTGTTTGAAGAGGTTTTGTATCTTGTCCTACACTATGTTTTTCATGCTAAGTTTTTTCCTTCTATTTTATGCCTTGGTTTTCAACTTAGTTGGACGATTGGCCTTGTCACTCTAGTTTGACTGGATGGAAATAAAATATGCATATTTTTACATGAGGATGCACAAATATTTACGTGTGCTAGGTTAACATTTTACTTGTTTTAAAATTCAACATGGAAGTTTGAAATGGGAAATGTTGCCTCTTGAATAACTGTTAATTCTGAATCAAATTATGTGGGTCAGATGCATCAATTTCACTTTAAGTTGCATTTGCCTTAGAATTTTAGGAAATAAGCGCATAAAATTTCTGGATTATTTACTGACATGTAGTCCTAACCATCAAAATTTCTTGGCTTCCATTTTCTTCTAATCATCTTGAGGACACTTTCAATTTTTTCTTCCCTATATTTACTGTTTTCTTTTCATTTGAATTCTTCATATCTGTTGAGTTTCTGCTGACGTGAAAAGGACAAATAGAATCTTTGTTCTCTATGTACAAAATGACTGAAAGCCACAGATGTCTGACATACATGATTCATGCAGATAACTCCTGCTTAGCAGAATCTTTAACAGGGAAAGCTTACATTTTCATTAAATGTATAAGACAGGCTAAGGAACTGTCTTGATACTTGCTCTCTTAAAATCCTTTTATTTAATATTGCAGAGTATGGGGTGAACATGTCCTTCATTCCTTATAAACAGAGAAGAGTGAAATGAACCATTGTGACCATAATGTACCTGAACTTGTCAAAATGTTTTAATCTGCAGTTCCAGAAGTTTTCCCATTCCCTTAGTTTCATTCTTATCATATGTTTTCAACTCATGAAGTGTTTAATTGGCAGAATAGGTTTTTGATTCTTGTTGCAGAGGTTGAGGAGTTCTGCTGCTGTCAAAGCCACAGAAGATCACTGTCCTTTTTCTCCTATACTTGTCAGTAACAACAATTTATACAGGTGCTAGTAAGCTTAAATCCTGGAAATATGTATGGGCTGTACAGATCTACCTGGAAAAGGTGCTTAAAAGTAATTATTAGAGCACATTGAGTAACTACAGTAACAAAAATTGCATGTGTACATCTCATGCATTACTTAAAAGGTTCATGGATTTATTGGAAGTAGTGAACTGTGACCTTCGCCCATTTCCCCCTTCTTTAAAAAAAGCAGTTTATCAATATACATATAAATCAACTAGTGGAATTACAAATTGTGTCATAGCTTTGGATTAGACCTAGAATCACATCAAGTGGAAGTTCTAAGAATAATAATTTTGTTCATCACAGAGTAAATGAAAAGTGCCTTGCATTTCATGAGATTTTTTTCTGCATTGTGATTCAAGTCATGATTCAATTCCACTTTTTTTATGGAACAAATTCTCTCACCCCTTCAGATAAATGAAAACATATACTTTATTAATTTCAAAGTAACTTAATTTGTTGCCTTTTTTTTTAATCTTTGCTAAAAATAGCATATATTTTTAAATAGTTCTGTGATCCAAACCCAAAACTGTTTCTGTATTACACTTTATCAAACAGATAATATGTGATGCTTCAGCATGCCTAAACTAAATTAAGAACAAAATTGAAATGGAAAATTCACAAAAAAATAAGTCTTCTATCACAAACGGTTTGGGGTTTGACAAACTGACATTTTCAGAGGAAAAAAAAAATTACTGAAAACTTTCTGACCTTTTTCAGTCCCCTTTACTACACTTACTGGTGTGTGTTTGTGTAGTGTGGCTGAATGCCTGTTCAGAGGAAGATTATTTTCTTGCTCGTGATGGCACATTGACACTAAGTTGATGGGCAGCCAATTCTGAAGGGATTTCAGCTAAAGATAACTCATGTCTGGATTAGGTCATTAGAAACTGTAATCACTTTATAGCAGTTTCTCCTGGTGTGGTATATAGTATCTGTTAGCTGCAAATGTGATATTTGCAAATTTTATTTCCTCTTTTTACTATCCTTAACAAAAAGATATTCCAAATAAAATACCTAAATCATGTTATAACTTTCTAGTCACTTGTAGCAATCAATAATTGGCTTGGAAGAAAATTCAAAACAAAGAATGTTAAAGGACTTTTCTAAAAAAAATTATAACTACTTATGTGTTCAGCACATCATTAACAAAATATAAATGCATAATTAGGTTACAAATAACATTGAAAATATAGCTGCCTGTTCAGATAGACAGCGTGTCTCTGGCCACACACAACCATTCCCCTGCTCTGTAGTAGGTACACAGTTATTTAACAGTACTTACTGGAGAATGAGTCTCTCAATCTGTTTTATGTAATTAATTACTGTAGTTGGCAAATGGAAAGGATGTTCTTCCTTACCTGCCAATGACAGATAACACCCAATGAGATGAGTCTGAATTGGGCATATAGGATTACAGAAACCAGCTGTGGTGTCAAAGTGGCTTAAAACCACTTTTGTATCCTTCTAATCCTTTTGCTGCACAAATATAATTCAGACAGGCCTAAGAATCAGTTTCAGTACCTCTGGCTTCCTGGACTGCAGAACCACTAGGGTAGACTTAAATGCATCTACAATCAATGCTGTGCAAAGAGGCCTAAGCAATCTCTGAATGATTCAAGTGGGGTACCAAAAATAGCTTCTCTGTAACGGCTGTCTTCCTGGGTCAATTAATGCTGCTAAACATCCCACTGCATGCGGGGACATTGAAGACATGATAGTGTGACTCTATGTTCAACTCTTCAGCCATATGAAACAGATAAACTGCTTCTGACATTATCAACCTGCATTTCATAAACATTAGCTGTTGAGGAGTGCAGTAGTAGCCCACAGTGTCTTCATTCCCACTTGATAACAGGAGCATACTTTTACTCATATTGGGAAACAGGGAAAATACTATAAAGAACAGACATTATCATAAATGGGAAAAGAAGGGTTTTTTTGTTCATCTAAAGCATATGAAAGAGGACAGCTTGAAAACTAAGCAAGAAATTAAATCTTCTGTTGCAGGAGTAGATGCAGTTTTTGTGTGACAAAGGAGGCTACAAAACCATACAGGGTTTCTCACACTGTGGGGTTGGGAATACAAATACCTCACCTGATGGTATTAATGAGGTAAATCTAGGTCCCTTAAATCCTCCTGTGAAAGTGCAGAAGCCAAACGCTTCCATTCAGAGCATGAATGAGGTGTATTTGCCTGTTGAATACCACAGGGATTTGAGCAGTCTTTCTGATAAGGTTCATTTGTCACCAGCTTTCTCTAAGACTCTGTGTGAATTCTGCAAAATATTTTACTCGCTGGATTACTCAACCTTGTGTTTAGTTAGTGTATCCAACTTGGGTTGTCGGACTTCATCAAAGTGTAGGGTTTTCTTGGAAAGGTTCAGCCTTTGAAAGATGAGTGTACTTGATCCTTTGAGCTTTGTGAAATCGTTAGATTGGGCATTCACAAAATTCTCTGAAAAATCTGTAAACTATATGAAAATGAAATAGGAAGATGTTAGTGGGACAAGAGGGTCTTCACTGACAAGCTGGCCAGACTTGGAGAGCTTTAAATTAGATTTAACGGGGGAAAGGGATGGAGTTTGGCACAACAGAGAAGAGCAAGAGTTTGCTGATGTACTAGGAAACAACAGGGAAACACCTGTGAGATGTCTCAAAGGAATTAGTGTGTGTTCCTCTAAAAAGGTGACAGGGTCAATAACCCAGCTGATGTGCCTTTATACCAATGCAGGCATCACGGTAACATCTCCTGTAACAAACAGGAGGAGGGGGAAACCACAGTGCAGCTAAAAATGATCATCTTTAGAAGTCTCTTCCAACCCAGTCTTCTGTGATGTTGTGGTCAGTTCAACACCTGTTTCTTATAGAAATGGTGATCTTAGGAAAAAATGACAGGAAGTTACAAGTTTTCAGTTTTTCCCTTTTTCCTCCAGAAGGTGTTTTAATAAGGCAGCTTTGCACACTATTAACTGCATCAGAATGATCTCCAGGCTGAGAAATGACTTGTCATTAGTACCCATACAGATACATTTTCGAGATTCATATCCATATCCATATACAGTTACATGGATGAAATCCATTCAGCATGTGATCAGAGCCTTAGTCAGAGCTCTTGTTTTAAAATTTATATTAATTTAATTCAGCTCTATTAATAGCTTTTTACAATACTCTAAAGAAAACTCATTTTTTTTCTGAGCTCCTTATTTCCAGGCTCATGATCAGGAGATCAGGATTTACTTCTACAGGAATCCATTCAACCATTTGTCTGTCCCTGCTACCAGTTCTCCATGTCAACCTGATTCTTATAACCAGCTCTGTGTAATTACTGTCTCAAGAGATTTGTACTGTTATTGTATTGTCTGTCTTTCAAAAAGTCTTTCGACAAAACTTGAAGTCTGTGTTACTGTGGTCCTTAAATCAAGTTGTGATTGATTGTGATACCTTTTGGTCTGGCTGCTGTCTCAAATGAAGCCAAAGCTTGCTCTAAATCAGATTTACAGAGGAGTTTATCATCATTGGCATGAAGCAAAACAACAGGAAGACTGATACCAACCATTGCCTTATATAATGCTGTGAATTCAGGACAGATTTAGTTAAGCCACAGCCCATCTAACATGTAAACATTCAGGGGAAGTTGGTACTAGATGATCTTTAAGATCCCTTCCGACCCAAACAATTCTATGATCTAAGGTGAAGAACCTTCAGATACAATTTCCTTGGACGATGTTTATCTGTTGCCAAAGTGTGTTAATTATGCAGTGGATAAACCTGGGGTGTTCTGCAGAAAACTCTAAAATAGATAAGGAAGTGCCAATGTCTTGGTTTTTTGAACAAAGTATTGTGTCACCTGGAGCATTATTTGTTTTCCTGGTCATGATAATCGTTCACTCAAGCAGGTGTATGTTCTTTCAGAGTGACAGAGGCAATGAGGAGCTTTTTGTGGCATAGAAGATACTGTTCTTTCCAATCTAGAAAAGGAAGTGCTGAGAAGAGATATGAATGCTAAAAAAATATGCATGAATCCATCACATGCCTTAAGAAGTAAACTGAGGATTATGTTAATATTTAAATATTAATGTTGTAATAAATATCAGCAAAATAGTAGAAGTATATAAAATGATGATGCATAACTTTAATCAAGGACAGTGAAAAAAGGCTTTTACTTACTAAAGCAGAGAGGATCCCCACCAGCATTTCAGCAGGCAAAAAACTATATTTTTACTCTTAAAAAGGAGCACCATCCATTTATAAGGGAAATTATGTAATACAGTATTAGAAGTGAGAAAAAGAACAGAACTCAGTGATCCAGAAGGTCTTTCACTTTTACAGTCCATGACACTAAATACTGTTTCAGGGAGTTGTAGGCTCGTGATCATTCCAAGCTATGAAGAATTTTTCCAATATTTGCATATTTAAAAATCAGTGGAGCAGTGCAGATGAACTTCAAGAGGAGAGCAGATACTGGCACAAGTTATATAATGCCAGACATATGTACCAAAAGTGAAATCAGGTGACACCAGAATGACTATTTTTATACTTTATATATTACAATTTATAAATTCTCAGAATTAAAAAAAAAAAGGAAAAAATTATTTCTAGTATCTGTTGCTCAATAATTTTTTGGCCATTGTAAACAAATTCTTTGCCTTTATTATGTTCAATCTTTTATCTTTTAAATGATTCTGTGCTTTGTTTTGTCATCTCCCTAACTGACCACCAAAATTCTGTTTTATAGCTTATCAGCTACAAAATCTCATTATCTGATCTGTTACAGTTGTCATGACAGTGATGTTATAGTGCTCTACTATTTCAATATTAAATATTATATCTTGTCACTGACTACGTAGTTCCTGAAAAATGTGGTCTGCATGGGTCACGGTGTTTATAATATTGACAACACACAGTCCCAGTCTTGTAGGCATAAAGTTAAGTGATGCCAATAACACTGTGGTAAATAATAATCTTGCTTGCAGACTCAGCCTGTAGCCCTTTCATATACAGTACCATAAGCATTGCTCATCATGTTACTAGCTTGAAATCGATTCATTTCCAGAAAAATACCAGATCCAAAAATAATCTACATTGAGCTCAAAAGTAGTGAGCTGAGTGCTCAAGTGGGAACAGAAGACAGCAAAGGCATCCAGTTTATCCTTCTATTGAAATAAAGTAACACATTGGAATAAGATAACTCTTAAGTCTTTAATTTCTCGGGTTGTTAACATACAAGGTCTTTCTGTGGATAGATAAGGAAAGATAATTCTTCCCCACTCTCCCTGTTCTGAAGATCAGTCTTTCTTCCAGCCTTGTTGTCCTGTTCTGTATTTTCAAAGGTTTCCAGGGCTGACCAAATTCACTACACCCTGCACTAGCTGTCTGTGTTACTTTTCTGTGTATTGTAATGATTTTTTTCTATTTCAAGTTTAAGATCTGTGGAACTCTGTATTTTAATTTAGATGTCACAATCCATATCTTTAAATATCCTAATGAATACTTATGGAAAAATGAAGGTGGTCATGCATACCATCTTTAACGTCATTTGTTGCAGCAGAAGCTCTTGAAAAACATGGCTGTGATTGAGTATATGAACCTTAAATCTGGTATGAAGAGAAGCAATAAAGTTGTCATAGTTATTATAGCCCAATTTAGGAAGCAGTACCCTTGAAATATTTTGACGTACTGAAGCTTTAATGAGATCAAAACCCACTATAGGTAGGTCTTGATTATACTCACAGCATTTTTCTTGTATAGGCAGGCATGCAGAAAAATCACACCAATTATGTTCAGAATGGAATCACATTACTTTCTGTGTAAGGCATTTTCTGCAAATTCATCAGTTTTGCAATTTAGCATATGTCTAAAAACTATCTTCCTAGATGTAGTTGAGAGCAAACTATGACAATGATTGTTCCATGAAGAATGATTTCCATTTTCTTCAGACAGATGGATGGGTTTTTGCAGATGCAGAACACTTGTAGATGTCAGAAGTAGGCTTGTGTCACCATTTTTTCATTAAACCTTTTTGATTTTTTTTTCCTCTTCACAGAAACAAGAACCACTGCACACGTGTTCAAAGTGTCTCTGTAAAATCACAGGCTGACATATCAGGAAATTACTGTAAATTAGTAGGCTTTGTGAGATTATGTAATCTGATAATTTGAAATACAAAGTCAGATACAACTGTAAAGCTACATTTTATACCCAGACTGTTTAGAGGCTGATAATACAGATATTATTGTCATCAAGAAGGAAGTAGCATGGGAGGAAGCACATACGCCCTGTATATTCTGATATACAAAGAACATTTCACTGATTTGACCTTTGTTTTATCCATGTAGTTTCCTATTTTGTTGCTAGTTCACATTACAGATTAATAGTTCCAGAGCCCCGAACCTGTTGT
>NW_010268573.1:0-7010 GCF_000690775.1 Eurypyga helias
GCGGCCCCGCTCCCGCGAGGTGGCACTCCTGCCCAGCCTCCCAGCCGGCCGCCTCCCCGCAGAGGTTTAACACTGCCCTCTGCTCATCCGATTGCGCTGCATAAAGCCCAACACAGCAAATTAACGTTTCCCGCCGTAAATACACGTGCAGTTAGATTGCAGAGACAAACATCCTGTGAATTCTCCCAAGATGATGTCTTTGCAGCAGATGCAGAAATAACATCGAGGCAGCGTGGAGGTTTGGAGACACAAATTACTGCACTGGGAAGGTTCCATCAGAGACCAAAATTTCCTTTTTCTATTCCTGCTCTCATTTACATGTCTTTGAATACGTCATTGCACTATCCCCTACAGTGCACCTGGGAAATCCCTGCTCTGCCAATGTTTTCTCTGGCCTTAGCCCTTGCTCCTGCCACTGCCCCAGCCCTTTGTGCTCCTTGACATTGATGAAGCACCCCTAGAAACATTGACATGTAAATCAGCAGCGTCTAGATCTCCCTTCTGAAATCAGATTAGCACACGTAGTGAAAGCCTAGTGAACACAACTTCAGTTCTATGAATAGGCTTTAGAAAGAAGATGGCAGTAAAGTCATAAGGTTGAAGGAAACAGTACAATGTAATTTTCTGACGAGATGGTACAAAACACAGCACAGTTCAGACTACTGATGAAGAGCAGGTACAGTCATAGGTAGCTAGTCTCTGTAAATAAATTGAGGAAAGGAATAAGGACCAGAAGTTTAATAAATTTATAAAACATTTTGGGAAAAATGATTTGCAAAGGTAAAAGTGAATCCTATTAAAATGACCGATCTTATAAAGGGAACCACATTCTTGCGGAAATCAAAATCTGCAGAGAGATTTTGCCACTGTTATTCGCTGCAGAAGCTCAGCAGAGGACAAGCTGTGCAGGAAAGCAGCTTGGGCACAACCATTTGTTATGTAAGTAACAGTGAAACTTTTCAGAACAGGAGCCTTAGTTTCCACCTAGTTTCACAGCCATCTTTTGGTTCCTCGGAATGATACAAATAAAATATAATCACTCCATTATGCCCTGCATGTGCATACTTTCCCCCTCTTTGGATAAACTGCCAATGTAGTTTTGTTGGAAATGCAGGCTGGCCAGTGCTATTCACCAGTTTATCCCAACAGTCCCTAGACATCAGACAAGACAGCACAGTTCTGAGAGTTAATGAATGAGAGGTGTGTAGCCCAAACTGTGCAACATGAGCCAATTTTCTTCCCTATTTCTTGCCTGAAAAGCTAACAGTGTAACTACTATTACCGAAGACAGCATCTTTTCCACCCCCAAGTAGGCAATAGAGAATACATGCAGTTGCTTTTCCCTATTCCTGTCCCTTTATGGACAAAACTATGCGTTGCTACTTGCTAAACTGGTGATATATTTTAATTATTTCAAAAAGTGTAAAGAGTTAATGATTAACTATGAAAAGATACGTAACAAAAAGAAATATATCCTTAGAACCTTTGCAGAGAGATTAGAAAAGTGCTGAGACAGCTCACAGGACTGGAGGTGGGTGCTGGTGGACAACATGTTAAACATTACCCAGCTGGAGATCCTGGCAGGGAGGGAGGCAACCACACAGAGCCTGGATTCATAAGAGCTTGAAGGAGGTCACTAGTCCCCTCCACTCAGCCCTGAATTTATATCTCTACAAAGTGGTCAGAATCAGAACCAAAAGTAGTAAACAAGAATACCTACTCTTTTTTTTTTTTTAATAGTAATAAATAATTCTATTTGAACTAAACCAGATAATAATCATGAATGCCAACAATGCTATTGGCTACCTACTTACAGCCCTGTCATAAGGGTCTGAGCCTTCAGATATTTTATTAAAACCAATAAGCAACAAAATGTGATATTAAAATTTTTTTGTAAGGTACTTCAACATAATTCTAATACTGCTGTTACATCCTTAAATGTGGTTTCAGAAAATGCACAGGATACAACATAGCAATGTTAAATCTGCTGCTAGCAAAGATGATTGTAGCCATGATTCTGCCATGATTCTTATTTAGGTAACATGAATACTGATACTACTTCAACCTCTGAGCATTCTCTGGATGTATGTATTTCCAGACAAGGCAAGAGACTACATCATGCATACACCCAGTGTTACCTTGCCATTGCCTCACCCCCCACTCCCACCCCCCTACACTGCTTCATTTTTTTCCTCTTAAAAGCCCTTGAAAATGCACTGAAAAGGGCTGAAAAGCCATCTAAAAAGTAATGAACAGTCATTTTGGTAAAAACACATAACTTCTCTACACTGTTAAACCACCTGGAGCTCCAAGGACAAAGAAGCCGTTCTGATGGTTGGTTTGTCAGCTCCTATCCATCCTGTGAACAAATAGCACTTTGGGAAACTATTCCTTTAGCACTGGCTTAGCCTTCTTCTAAAGAGGAGACATAATAGAATATCGTAAAAACACCCTCTTCCAATCTCTTCTGAAATATTGTACACTCAAAATCCACTTGCTTTTCCTTTGTAATCTCACTCTATTTCACAGGACTCACAAAAGCATGCTGATTATGACTTGATTCTTTAGACTCCCTTTTTTCACCAGAGAATATCCTGTCTACAAGCAAGAGAATAGAAGGCTTGGCTACACAGAGAAGCTGGTATGCAAGGAGATAGGGGCAGCATTTACAGCACATTAGCCATTGCAGTAATTCCTCACGGAAGCACAGTTTTCGCTAAAGATACTTCTAGGACCTTAGTTATTCACCTTTGAAAGCAGGCTGTACTCCTCTAAGGATTAGAGTGGACCAAATGTCTAATTCCTACCCCAACTCACTGAACGGGGTTTATTTGGCAAGAACAAATTCAGCCATCTTAAAACTGCCCGTGTGGTTTTAATGATGGTGATACTCTTACATAAATTATCTACATAAATTATCTTCAAAATCACTGGTGCTCACAGGGTGCTGTGAGCTCAAGTACTCGGACTAAGCATTGTTTTCTCAGCAGAGGTGGCAGCAAGAATTTATATCAGAGGAATGATGTGCTTCCCTCCAGTCGAGCATTTTGCTGTGTATGTTACATCAATGAACTCAAGTAGCCTTTCCAGTTTGCAGTAGAAATTCTCAGGGTGAGCCAGAAGGGGGAAGTTTAGTCTAGCCTGTATATTCGTTTAGCATCCTGCCAGATAAAATGTGCTGTAAAGTATGTCAGATGTAGGGCATGTTCAGGCACAAATAGCTCTATCCTGTGTTTTCCAGGTAAATAAGGTAATAAAATTGCTCTGTCGCTCTACCTCTCATTCACAAATAACATTTTTGACCACATCTGATAGAAATACAACAGCTTCAAATATTTCTATCTTGTAATGAAAATGGATGTCAAGGTAGAGAGGTGCTCCTAATGACAGAGCAACTTCCACGTAATCTCAAACACACATATTCTTACGAAAGTGGAAAACCTCACCCATAAGACATCCTCAGAAAAACAGGCATCCAACATTCTCTTGCTTGTGGAGCTGTATGCTTCCCAGGGGCTCAGTGAGGATGGCTCTTCGACTGGACCGCCTGTCTTCTTTGGCTGGACAGTGACACATTTTGCAACATTATTCAAAAATTTTCACTCAGTACTCAGTTTCATAATACAGGAGAAAAGATTTTAGAGTTCATTATTTGGACAACACACCCCCTGTACACAAACATCATACAGACAAATACCCAAGTTTTAATTCCTTTTTTTGTCTTTTTGTCTTAGTGAGTCTAATTAATAGAGTAATCAGACCAAACTACAGATGTATTGCAGTGTCACCTAAAGAGAAGAAAAGGTAATTTTCCTATACTAATAAATGTATGGTTTTTTTAAAAGATCAGGAATCTAAATCAAAAGCAGCACACACAGCTGTCAAGGATGGAGGCCTACCGTCAAAGAAAAAAATACAATAAACTACATTTATAGGAAAGATTGGCATTTATATCACACAGTTCAAAAAAACCTGCTACATCATGTGCACTACATCTCCCTCAGTAATATTCAGTGAAACAATAAAATAAAACAGTCAGACAGGCAAGGACACCTTTATCCAGTGCTGGTAACTACCGTGCAAGTTCCACAAGAGAGCAGTATATGCTTGGCTTTGAGACAGAAATGACATGGACCTGCTCTTTTTCAACCCTTCTCCCTCTTCCATTATTATTATTCCACGGCAAAAAGGTAATGAATGCAAACACGCCCAGGCAGTTGGTAAAACAACAGTTCCTGAAGGTCGGGGGGACCGCTATCTCGCTCCAAGCTGACAAAGTAGAAGGTGGTCACATGAAACACACCGTAACTATTAAGTCAGGATATGTTAAAAATGATGAAGTACGTTCCACCCTGCTTAAGGTCATATTCACTTGTAGGAAAGTGATGTATTTTTATAATTGTATCACAGATATACTATGGAACACTTAAATCCATGTTTAGGGGTATGAATATGTGAAAACATTTTTAGGTGGAATAATTCCATAATTATTTCAAGAGCACTGGAAAAACTAAACATGAGTAAGAAAAGGATTTTTTTTATCCTCAGTTCATACAAAAATTTGGTTTTGCCATTTTACTATACTAGGAGTTTTACATTGGTAACAAACAAAACCATGAGTATTTCTATAGGCTTTTATTCCTAAAAGAAAAGGGATTTTTAACCCCTCAAATATCAGAGTTTTTTTCTGAAAATTCAAGACAGCCCCCCCCCCCCCCCCACAAATCCAGTTTTACAGTTGCATTTAACTGCTTACTTTCCACCTTCCACAAATCCTGTAATTCAGGCCAGAACATCACTGGTCTGTACAGAAACAGTCATAACAATCTCTAACACCAAACAGAACTGCTGAAGTTCAGCTGAGTCATTCTGGAAAAAGGGAGAACAGAATTGTCCATATTAATGCAGAAAAGGCTATCCACACCCTAATACTTGCAATAAGATTGAGAAAAACCCCAAGTGTTTTGTAGAAGATCTCTATTTATGTTAAAAAGTCTGATTAAAACCCCCTCACTGAGCAGGGAAGTTTAACACAGACACCTTGGTTTGGCTGATCCTGTTGAAAGGGCTGTGATGAGCTGTAATTCTTTTGCTTTATACTGAAGCAGCCAAAATGTCTGACTGCTTCCATTAGCATTTCTTGCTAACGAACTGCTGTGCTGAATGCTCGTTTTCATCACTATCACGTGTGGAAGACAGGCCCCATTCAACAAAGATTTAGGAAAGATGCTGGGAGGCCGAAAGAACAGAAAAACTGTCAGGCTAATATTTAAATACTAGCAGTGCTTGGTGAATTAGGAGATTTGTTCCATTTTGAAAGAGATTTAGAAAAGGGTTAGCTATCATGGATGTCAACTGACATCACATCAGTTGTAAAACATCTGCAGATGACACATGGGCTCTTCCTTCACTTCACTGCATTTGGAAATCGCAGTATTTATCATTATTTGGGCATGATGCTTGCATTCCCCTCCCTCTAGTCCCTGCATCTGTGGAGACAAACCTTCTGTTACATATGTCTTTCAGAATCTTTCTTGGATATTAATTTCCAGAATAATGAAAAGAACTATTAAGGGAGAACCATAAAGGAAACAAAATGGGAATTGCTGATCTCTTTTTTTTTTTCCAAAAGCAGCAGAGGAATTGTGCTGCAAGGGGTGGGTCATCAATAAAGAAGAAGCCATCTGGACAGCTGTAGCCATTTGACTAGCTTTTTGTCTTTCTGAAGCTAAGACTCAGAGCCTCGAAGAAAAACCCATCAAAGAAATTAGGGGCAAGATTGATACTCCGGCAGAAAGTCTGTCACAAATAATCTTTTTAAAGATCCACTCATGCAAACAACTGCAATTTGCATGTTCCAGTCTAAAGATGGCATTTAACTGTGCCAGAGAAGCCTTATAAAAATACAGATAAATACCCCTATGCATGGTAGTGTTTTCTTGTTACACACTAAATATTTTGGTCTTGTGACTCCCTTAAATGCCAAAATTAATGTGATCTGGAGGATTCATGTTAGTCCTCAGCTCTGTGGGTGACTAGGCTGCATGACATCCCCCAAAGATAAACAGTAGAAATAACATTTACCAATAGGGCCTTTGGATACCATTCAGTCAAAAATTGTGATTATATTTTTTTTCCTTATAATTGCAGGATATTTAAAACAACAGTTACAAGGACATAGCAATGATTCATGTAAACCGTCTCCTCATTCCTTAATTTAAATATGCAATATTGAGGTCTTTTTAATATGCAAAACAACAGTGTCCCAGGGATTATTTTCTCCTCATTACTCCTTATAAATGTAGTTTTCTAAATGTCTGGTAAAGAAGTTCCATGTTTTATCAGCATCCTTTAGATGGCCCTGTGAGCTAGAATGATTTATCTGCAAATGTAATCTACTTTTCTTAGAAAGTTTATAGTTGGTGAGGGTATCTGCTCTTCATAATCCTTCTTTTTACTGAGAAAGAGCTCCATTACAAATTCTAGGGAACATTATATTATGTGTTATCATGGTTTTGCAGTCCTAAGTAGTTTATTTCACTAAGCTATTATTTGTTACAGGCTGCAAGCATTTGCAAAAGACACGAGTGCAGGAGAACTTTGATACTGGGGAGATATATTGGGCGAGTAGGTAGACACTCATTTCAGGACAATCCATGAGCTAGCCAGAGTATTGTAGGATAGTTGTATGTATTTGACACTTATGAAATTGCATTTTAGGTAATGATACACTTCCCAGCTGCCTACTATCTATTTTCCAATCAATTCCAATCTTCTTCCCAGGATAGTAAAACTGTTTGCTTCTGTTTAACACATACCCTTCTGGTTAATGACTTCTTCCTTCTCTGTTGTACATAATAGGATTAACACATATTAGTAGCCATATTATGGTTTAAGTATGGCTAGCAAAATACCATGAAGCCGTTCGCACAAATCCCCCCTCTGCTCCTCCAGTGGAGGGGAAAAATCAGAGGAAAAATAAATAAAGGAAGCTCGTAAAACTGAGGTAA
>NW_010268574.1:0-5421 GCF_000690775.1 Eurypyga helias
ATTCTATGATTCTATGAAATATGTAGCATTGCCTGGTACGGAGTAATGCCAAGAAGAAGAGTAAATGTCCTTGCTTCTTGACAGTGAGTTCAGGTGTATGGAATTTATATGCTATCTTTAATTGTGCTTTTATCTCAGCCTGTGAAACCTTGGCGGGGGATATGGAGTCAAGTAACGTCTCTGCACTCTGAGGTTGGTGGAACTCAGTGGGGATGGCTTGTGCCCGCAAATGCACCTAGCTTTCCAGCAACAGCAGGAGTGTGCTCCCTGTGTGTTTTCTTGTGATGCACAGAGAGCAGAAAGGTTGTGATTATTTGCTGGCTTGTTGGCTTGATGAAAGCTTTGAAAACTTGGTTTTGTTTATCCACACTCATAGCTGACTTTCAGGTGTTTTTTGGTTTGAAAAGCTTGTTTAGGTTGAAAAACAGTTGTACGAACCCATACTTTAGGTCATTTATGTTTCAAGTCAAATCTGGACATAGCTGGAGTGCTTAAAGGGTAGACCCAAAGGTAAGTTGAATAGCACAGAAGAAAATACTCTGATCTCACCACTATCTCTGTTATGCAAATATATACAGAATACAGCAGTGACAAACACTTATTTATCTAGTTCCTAATTACCCTTAGAAATGTGTTACATGCCAAAGTTTATCTGGAGTCTCCCATGCCTCATTTTAGGTCCAAACAGACATTAGAGACATTAAGCTCTCCGTTGCTCCTAAGCTTTTCATGCATCACAGCTGGACTTTGTTTATATTGCAACTCAGTGCCAATCAAGGCACACCCAAGTACAGGCTCTGCACACAGCCAAATCTTAAATAAAGAATGGGCTTAACCTCACCTTGTGTATTAAAATTAAAAAAAAAATAAAAGGTGGGATGCGAGGAGAAAGTGTTTTCAGTCTTGAAATCCCGCAGGCTTGGGGCTTTTTTTCTTTCTTTCCTTTTTTTTTTTTTTTTTTAAAAAATTTAAATGACTTTTTTTGAGCCAGAATTCTTATTTTTAGGAAGGCAAAAGTTGACAAGACTGCTCCTTTCTGTTGTACTCCTGCTTTTGTTCCACTGTTGTCCCTCTTTGCTCACTCTTTTCCATTTCAGTGCCTATACTGTTTTAAATTTATGCCCTTTCTGGTTGAAAGTCTGTTTCTCAGTTCATCCTATTTTCTAAGCCTTAGCTTGCTTATCTTTTTCCTTATTTTGAGGCAAGGATGTCATTATTTTAGATTATGGGTAATATCCTTTCCATATTTATTACCCTACTGTTCTGGTTTTATTTAGTCTGATTTTTAACATACCCTATAGAATAACAACTTTTCCTGTGTGTGCTTACCCAGTTCTCTTTGAGCTTTCTCAACATCTTCAGTTATGCTTGTGTTGTACTTATTTGCTGAAGTTGTTTTCATACAGCAGCTATAGGTATTTTGGTTAGGGAAGAAGTGTAGAGTGCTAGTTACAGATTACCTAGGAGCTCCACAGGTGCGCCGAACTCCAGTATGTTGTTCTGGTTTGGTCTGCCATAACATTATTCCTGCTTGATACTTAACTGCCTGCTCCAGTGCACAGCTTTTGAATGCTAATAGAGGTTTCCCGTTCTTGTCAGGGAAGGCTTATACAACCAGGCTGCTGACTCATTATTGGAAGCATTTGGTAGGGGGAAGGAACAAATACTTGCTTTTGTAGCTTTCAGAAGCCCATGTAAGTCCTAGCTCTGTGGTGAAACCAGGCAGAAGTATGTATTTTTACCATATCAAATACATTTTGTTTGCCAAAATGCAGTTTTGCAAATGCAAAATTCAGTGCTCTCGTCTTTAAAATACAAAGAGCAAATGACTTGTACAGCTGATATGCATCCCATTCCATGTGGGAAGTCTCTTGTAAGTTCTGCTTTTGCTGTCACAGGCAGTATGCAGAGTAGGATGATGGCAGTGTTCAGGTAATGCTGTATGAAGCCCCTGTGGACTGCTCTGTTGGAGGACCCTGCTTGATGGGGTCTGAGCAACCTGGGGCAGTGTTTTTTGAGAGTGACTCGTTGCAAGCCCAGAGGAAGGTACAGTTATCAGTCTTTAGCAGGGAACCTAAACAACACTGGGGAACAAAGCTTCCAAGGGGGGAACCCTCAGCTTTGTGTCACATTACTTAACCTGACACTGACAAACAGGTAGTTCTAGCATCCCTGGGGACATGCAGGTGGTTTATGCACATACCTGGTTCATGCTGTCTGTGCTGTCACCCCACTGCTCTACCTGAACTAGCTCTGCCAGCATGGGTCGGGCTCGGGTATGCTCCTACCACACCTCTATTTGTACTGTGGGTTTATGTCGAATCTAAGGGGTATTTTACCTGGCTGCTTGATCTTTAGTGTTCCAGCTACTCTTGGGCAATACATCCATATATTTGGACCAGTATGTGACACTGTTCCACCATGTGGTGAGCACTTTTGGTGGTGAGGTGATTTTGAGCAGATTGGCCATTGCAATGCCCCTTTTTCTGTTTCTTTCCACTCAGAAGGGTGACAGTTTATTTACATTTTCCATGACAGTGTAATGACCAGCATACTAATGGTCAAAACCAGACTGATGTAGAGAGAAGGCAGTTCTCACTTATCTATGAGTTTGTGACAGTTTTAAGTCAACAAGATGTTTGTTTTGGTGAGTAGGCAAAAAAGAAGAATGACAGTAATGTTATGATAGCAAAATCTACAAGATCGATGGAAAAATGAGGCTAGATGTTGCCTTACAAAGTTACCCAGCTCCCACCCTAGCACAGGACCAGCTATGCAGCATCCACTATGCTGAGCTGGACTGATGTCTGTCTAACCTGAGAGATTACCAGTGATAGTGATTTCTTAGCATCACTTGCGCAGTTTATTCCCTGCCTTATGGGAATGTGCCTATTTTAAATTAATGAATGGATAAATGCACCTTAGTGACTCCATTGTCACCTCCTCCTGGATTTTGCCTGTGGTGATGGCTGTGGAGAAGGGAAACAGATTCGGGCCATACTGCACCTGGGCAGTGCCTACGTCTTGTAGGTCCCTCCCGCAGTTCCCAGGGCCGGGCGCTGATGCTGCATGCAGGTGGCCCAGCTGCGGTGGTCACATACTACGCAGTGTGGAGTTAGCTCTCAGCAATGCAAAGAGTAGGTTGAATCTGCACTGGCCAGATCCTGTGATTTTAGATGTTTACTGCTTTCTGAACTTAATATTGAGGGATGGTTAGTTCAGTAATGGTGAACCTCACAGCCTATCGTAAAGTTGATGTTCTGGAGGCAGATAGACAACATGTGCAAACTTAATCCTTGTTAGCACAATAATAATAGTGAGATCACAGTGTCAGCAATATTAATTGAAATTACACCAAAGCCAGGTATATAAAATACAATGCCATAATTAGGCTTCATTATAAAGAACAAATCATTTCTGTCTGAAGTCACACAGTGTTTGGGTGACTCAAACAATGAAAATAGCAATGGAGTACCAAGCCCTCTGAACAGTAAGTGTCATAAAGACTAAACTCCTCCCTGCTGATGTTCTGCCTCATGTTATTGCTAGGAAAAGGTTCCCTTGATAACACTCCAGGAAACACCAAAACTGTTCTTTCTCAAGAATACGCGGGAGGCAACTGCTCATCAATAGATTTATCTAGACCACAATAGTTGCAATTTCTCTAGAGTATTGATGCATCTCAGTGAGCAAAATGAAGACAAACTCAGCTTTCCCAAGATATGTCAGGAACAGAAGAGCTTGTACTTAAAAGTACCTCCTAGATGGTCGGTCAGCCTCATGTGCTTAGTCATACAAGAGTTGAAAGACAGCTCTTCCTTGTATTGACACAGGCCACTTTTTGTCATTACAGCAAAACTGATTTCATTACAGAGAAGCAACATTGCTGCTAGGCAGTTGCTCAGGCTGAGTGGTCATTATAGCTGTCTAGTGCTGTCTTTCCTTCCTTCAAATCCTGCAGTTCCCCGCTCCTTCCCAAAAAGTAAAATTATTTGATCTGACCTCAAGCTTCTGCTCATTACAGCCTTCCAGGCTTATCTTCTTGCTTATAAATCAAACTCCACCACAGATATCTGCAGTTTTAATGCTATGGTGGTAGAACTCTTGGCATGTTGTTATAGCAACAGTACATACTGTATTTCTCAGAATATCCCACATTATATTACAAATAAAATACTTTTGTGTTCTATCAGGTACACAGTATCTGTGCTGTTTTAAAGGATGTATTGAAGCACTCATCTCCTTTCTTAGAGAACAGTCCCATTTCATTGTGATTCCTCTGTGTTCTTGGGTTTCTAATTGTCTGTAATGTTTGTCCCAGAAATGCTCCCAATGCTGATAAATCCCTTTTATAATGGAGCAAACAGAACTGCGTGTACTTCTACAGCAAAGAGTGAACAATTGATTTACACAGTGACAGCAAAGGAGCCACTCTCCTGAAATAAATGTGTATAGCAAAATTAATTAATGTTCAGAATTAAAACTGGGCAAGACCAAAGGAGAGGTAAATTTGTTTTGGGGTATAATGGGCTGCATGGCTGAAAGTTCCCGTTGTGTTGTGAGGGATGGAGCAGAAGTGATGGCAGGATGTCTGGCACACTGAGGAGGGAAGATGAGGAAGTCATACTGGTCCTTCCTGACTTTTCTCCATCCTAGTGACCCAGGGATGTGTTTCTGCTTAGGGCCTGTATTTTTTCTACAGTAAGTCTGTCTCTAAGTTTGCTGGCTGTCAATCCCAGCTCTGCTAAGCCCAACACTGCCCTCTGCTGTGTGCAAGCCGGAAGTCTTATAGCCTGGCCTCAACCCATCTGCAAGAGCGCGTCGTTCAGACACAGCTTACAGTGATGTTGCCCATCTACTCTCCTGTTTTACCTCAGACTGCTACAGTGTTTGCATATCAGCTTAACACTTCAGAATGTTTTGCTTGGCTTGAAAATAAAAAAATGGATCAATCGTCTCTGAAATTTCACAGATGAGCACTCCTTCACCCCAACAAGCGTCTCCCCAGCATTGAGCCTCAGCCCACATTTGCATGAGCAGATGTAAAGGGTTTTTCTTAAGCAGGGGCTATTTTTATAGGCTGTATCAAAGTACCTCAGAGGAAGGAGTTGGAGCTGCAAATGGTTTATTTCCATTTACAGATAAAGGTACCTCAAATGTGGCAGTTTCTGGGACATGACACCTAGTTGAAGTATGACTTTCTCGACAGTTTAACCATTGACTATAGGCTGTGCTAATAGATATCTGAATTTGTGAAGGCTTTATTTGTGTCTACCTCTGCATGTTTGCTGTGCAGGGGCAATCTCCCTCTTGATTTCTGGGAATTTTCTGCAACAGCTTATTCCCTGTTTCTCATACTACCGTACAAGGACACCCTTTTTGTCTGGTGGAAAAAAAAAAAAATAGAATCATAGAATCATA
>NW_010268575.1:0-1109 GCF_000690775.1 Eurypyga helias
CCAGCCAGTTCTTTATCCACCGAACTAGAACCACTTTTAACTAGATAAAGGTTTATTCATAAAACCAGACATTATCAACTCTCTTCCCACCCATCCCAAATTACTTAAGGAAAGCCCATGAGTTCTCATAAACACACTGTATACCACCACTCTTAATTCTCGTAGAAGTGATTTGAGGTATTATATTTGATAAACTGTAATACATACTAAAAAGCTATTCTAAACATTACTTTCCAAGCTACAAGTGATTGCTGGAGCTTTTATGTTCCACACAGCACATCTTATGGCCTTTGGTCAGCTACAACAGGTTATACCTTCAACGCCTCTAAATCTTAAATGCCATCACGTTCAGTTTTTCTTGCAGTGCTTCTAAAGGAAGATGTTGAACAATTTGAACACTTTAAGTTCCCAGCAGCAAAATGTGACAAAGCACTACAGGAACAGTAGCTCTAAGCTAGAACACCACCTTTTTTTCTTATCTAGCTTTCAGTGCAAGTGATGAAGGGCCAGCACAGCTCTTCAGACAGTTACAGAACTCCCTCTGGCTGCCCGCCCCCCAGAAGGCAAAGATGGGAGTCAAAGCAAAAAAACCACCAATTGATCTAAATGGTCCTTTAAACAAGGTTAGGCCAGGTTCCATTCCTAAGTTTCATCTAGTTTACAAGTTGCCCATGACTGTATTTCTGTTGTTGGTTTGTGTTTGGGGGTTTTTTCCCCCAAAAAAACTGAAGGCTTCCTCAACTGTACAAATTCCTCCAAAAATTACAGCTCGCTCACACTTGTTGCAGCCAGCAAACAAAACCACCCTCAATTTCTCACTTGAAATTCAGAAGGGATGCAAATTCATCCAACTCTTAAAGAGAAATGTCAGAAAAAGTCATCATGTTGCCCAGGTACTCTGAATTACAGACCTCAGACAAAGTTCCATGGGAGACAGTCCTTAAGGGCAAGGGAGCCCAAGGATGCTGGATGCGCTTAAGGAAGGAAATCCTGCTGGCACAAGAGCAGGCGATCCCCATGTGCCGGAAAATGAGTCGGTGGGGAAGAAAACCAGCTTGGCTGAGCAGAGAGATCTGGGGGGATATCAGAAAAAAGAGGAAAATCTACGA
>NW_010268576.1:0-2295 GCF_000690775.1 Eurypyga helias
TCGCGCCGGGTGGAGCCTCCCGGGGTGGCGTCGCGTCTGCTCCTTGCCCTCGGGCTTTTACCTCTCTGGGGGCAAACCCGACCGGGAGAGTATCGCCACAGTTGACTGTAACGTGCTGTTAGCGCGTGGCTGAGCTGAAACGAAGGCAAAGGCGGAGGGAGACCTGGGCCCTGTAATGGCGTCACCTCAGCCAAGTCCTGCTTCCTCATCCCCAGGGCCGGCACAACTCTTTGCTGGGAGACTCACCGAGCGACACGGAACGCGTGGGTGTGCATACGCATCCAGGCTAGGTGGGAGCAGGTGGGAATGGGCACTCATGTCGCAGCCAGCTGGGACAGAATACGTTCCTGAAAGACAATTCCCTTCATCTGGCTTCATTCAGCACCATTTTAACATCTCCATTCTCCTTGCAAGCTTTCAAGCACAAGCAGAGTTGCATTGGTGAGACAAGCTACTGTAATAGCTGCTTTCTAGCTTCACACGAGAGAGAAAAGGCAACGTGAAGAGCAACTTAAAAACCTGCTTCCAATTAGCTGGATTTATAAGGACTTGCAAAGACACAACGCTCAGGAGTCCTCCGTAACACATTTAGGAAAATTCCCTACCAATGCTCCATTATTTTGGATTAAAGGGGAAGTAACTGGAAGATATAACACAGTGCTCAGGGGAAATGGAGACATTCAAGCTATTACTTGCACCTCCACCATACAACCTTTAGCTCGAGGTACTCTGTAAAGAGCATCTGTATCTGGCCAAATTCCAGCTTTTCTTCCAGAACGGCCTTCAGTGAGCTATTTATTTTTCTTCTGGAGTAATATACTACAGACTTTGGATGGAGCAAACCTTTAATTCACCTGGAAAGGGCAGAATGTAGCAGCTGTGCTAAATAACTCTGACAACAAATGCATCACAGCCGTTCTCAGGGTTTGGTCACTTCCCATAACTTTCATCTACTGAGGTGCAAATAAGCTTGGTACTTTCCAAGTACCTGTGAGATCAACAAGTTTCAAAAAAACCCCACTATGTCGATCTAGTGGGACAGTGCAAGGATCCGAAACCACTTGGTCTACAGAAACTTAAAACTTGTAGTCAACACCTCCTTCCCTTACGCCTAAGTACACCCAACCTCCCCAGTTTTAAGGATCTATTGTGCCTAATCAGTGTACTTTGGGGATTAAACTATCCCCAGTTTTAAGCACGGGAAGGAAAATATGTAGATGAGGTAATTCTATTGGCAATGCTTTTCTGACAGAGCACTTTGTTTTCCCTGGTAGTAAAAAAACAAGCACTCTTTTGTTGCCTTGCTTATAGCTCCTCCCCCGCGTAAACAAGACCCACATTTTTAGCCATCCTAAGCCATCCTTACTACGGATCTCTCGATCTCTCGTACCTTGCATGTAACCCAACCCTCTTCTGGAAAGAGAGCAGCAGCAATCCAAGCCAATACTTCTTATAAAAAAACACTTGCTGTTGCAGCTCACAAGGCGAGCAAGGGAATGGCAGCCTGACTTGTGATCTAGTGTAACTGGCAGTAATCAGTTCACTGCCTGATGAAGTTTTTCCTGAGATTCACAGTGCACAACAGTAGCGTAGGAAACCTACAGTCACAGAGCCAACCACACAGTGACACTGAGCATCTGTTTCTGGCCAAATTCGAGCTTTTCTTCCAGAACTGGTTTCAGCGAGCCATGTATTTTTCTTCTGGAGCAATGCCCTACAGACTTCAGGTGGCACGAGCCTTTAGTGCACCTGGGAACCGATGACCCTGGCAACTCCTCAGCCAAAGCAGGTGAGGGCCTGGTGGTGTTGGCCCGCTACCCCCAGCCCTTCTCTGGCTCGGTGGAGGCTGCCCACCACACCACAGCTGCAGAGTGCAGGGGTGGGTCTGGTAAGCTTGTTGAACGTTCCCAGTTACGGCTCTTTCCTGCCAAACCCACAACCTGACACCGACAGAAAGCACAGACTGGAAAACCAAAGCAGTTTGGATCACCTAGGACATTTATTCAGGATTAAGTAGGGCACACGACAGTCCCCTCAGCCCTTCCCTCCCGGCTGCTGAGGCAGGCTGAAGCCCACCAGCCCGGCGACCTCCTCAGGCGAGCGCTCCCCCCTGCCGTGGTACTCCTGGTGAAGGGCCGCGTGCTCCCGCACGCTGCGCAGGAGGCAGAGGTAGGTGGCAGCCTGGAAGTGCAGCTCCTGCCGGGCCCGGCACAGCTTCTCGCTGGTCACCTGCCGAGGGGAGGGAACAAGGCCCCGAGACTTCACCCCGCGCCGAGACCGCGCGCTCCTGCCCCC
>NW_010268577.1:0-1343 GCF_000690775.1 Eurypyga helias
CCCTGAAGAACGCCGCTCATCACTGCTGTTCAAGTCAGCTATTACACTTCATGTCTCTGCACTACACACACACATACTGGTCTCCCATTCTGAGTAACACGTATCTATCGTCATAACTTGTACCTCAGATTTGTAAGAATTTGGACGCAAGAACCCCAGCTGACCCTCCTGATACAGAACCTCACTACCTGTCTGCACAGATCAGTGAGAAGCTGAATCCTGCTGCGTAACACTTGACAGAGAACCAGGGTCAGCACCACAACCGATCACATGTAGCTTGTTTCCAGTCTACAGAAACTGATGGTGTAACTGGGTCACCTTTTGCAACCCTTTCCGTTGTTGAAGCCTCCCGGCTAGCCAGCACCTCTAGTCACGCCTGGAGATTACCAAAAGCCGTACTGTCAGAAGACTCAAAGACGTTAGAGCGAGACCACTTACTTTTTATACAGCACAGCAAACGGCTTCTTCACAGCGTACTGCAAAAGACCAAGTTAAACACGGGTTATCTCTAAGGCATTTCAGTGGGCAGCACTGCTTTTTCCAAAACCCGACAACTTATATCATCACACGAAAGACAGTAACTGCGCAAATCAGTCTAGAAGGCGGCACCTCCAAAGGGCTGCTGGCACTAATACCCTTCAGGTCGGTACCAATTTTGCTTCCCAGTTAACTGCAGAAGGACTCTTTTCTAGAAACTAGGAAATAACAAAGTCACTGAGAAACCAAAGCCATGTAATGAAATCTCCCTGCTTCTAGGGGCATGAGGAAAACCAAGGAGCGAACAACCACCTTCTTATCACTGGCATAAAATGGTAATGTGCTGGATTCAGCCAGGAAGGAGTTAACTCTCTTTACCGTGGCTGCTAGGAAGCTGTGCTCCTGGATGCAGAGAGCAGCACTGATAAGTTCTTAGCTGGTGCTGGGGAATGCCTGCACTGAATTCAAGGTCTTTCTCCGCTTCTGACACTGCAGCTGCGTTCCCAGCTCTCGCGGTCTCGCTACAGGCAGTGCTGGGACACACAGTTCAGGCACCTGACCCCAACTGACCAAGGGAGTGTTTCATTCCATAGTACGTCATGCTCGGGGCAGAGGCCAGGAGGGGGTCCGGGAGCCATTACTCTCTCCCTTACTGTCTCTCGTTCACTCCCGTACACTTGCTGACCCTCTCCCTGACTCCTGCGTTAGCTGCTTGGCTAACTCCTGTGCTGGCTCCTTCGTGAGGGAGTTGGTGGGTTTGTTTAGTTTTCCCGGGCTTGCTATTGCTGAGAGGGTTTGTTCGGAATCTGCTGCAGCAGCGCTCGGCCTGCGATCGCTCTGAGGCTGCTGCTCTCGGGCTCTCTGGG
>NW_010268578.1:0-2268 GCF_000690775.1 Eurypyga helias
CACCGAGCGGTCCGTCTGTCAAATAATATCAAATATTAATATCAAACAAATTCTTACATTAATGTCATGCATACAAGTTGTGACATACGCTCTCACATTTCTGTGCAGCGTGGAACTGGAATTCCAAATATTATCTGATATGAACAATATGGCAATTTGTACAAGGATACATTGTATTTTTCGGGTTTTCAAAAAATTTGCTAATCATCTGTACAGTTTTAATCTACAATAACATTTTAAAAGAACAATACATGTTGGTATATTCTGATAATGGACGTTAATTTTTTCAATTTATTCAAAAAAAACCCAAACAAAAAATTACTGCTGGAGCAGTTTATAAAAATAATGCATCATGTTAAGTATTTCTTATGTGGAAACAGAGTGTGGGGATGCTGATTCAGTCTGCAAATGTCATGCAGTTCTAGGAAAAGGAAGCTTATTGAGGAGAAGGCTTAGCTGTTCTAATGGCAAGGTCGGACATGCTGTCATTATTTCTGCGGTTCTCTGACCTTGTATTCAAAGCCTTGGGGCTACATGGTTCAACCCAAAGCTGCAGCTGAAGGCCTGTTCATACTCTGAACTGCTTAAAAACAGTTGTTTATTGCATGAAGCTGTAATACAGGAAAATAGTGGTCATCTGCATACATTTCTCTCTTATAAAGTTACTGTATATACATACATAATTTCCATATAGGGTTGTGATATAGCTTCCAGAAAAACTTTTACTTGTCTGTTTGATTATTTTTAGGCACAGAATTTCACTTTTGTAAAAGAAGACCCTCTCTGATACTAGATGAAGAATATGTATAATTCTTTACCTCAGACACAAGATATTTTGAGAGTGGAACAGGAATATAATATCAGTTATTTAGTAACTTTTTAGTGGCATTTTTCCAGGCAGTAATGTTTCAGCTGATCAGCATACAGATTAAATGTATAACATAAGAATGCACCATAGGTAGAACACAGATTTTAATATGTGTATATATGTATATATATATATATAAAAGCATATCTTAATAAGCATTACATAGTAAAAAGTAATATATATAAATAAATATATAACTAGAACTATAAATATAGCTAGCACAAAAATAAACTCACGGTTTTCTAATGTCATAGAATGAGGGAGAGGTTTCACAAAGGGACTATCATTTCAGTGTATCTCAAAAGCATTCTCAGGGCTATTCATAAAAGAAAGCTTTCCTAATGCACAGGATGTTTCACGTATGACCTCAGTAAGATCTCACATATGAAAGTGCTTATCTGAAAACATTTGATCACAAATTGTTGTGAGATTAACATAGAGCTTTGCTAGTAACAAATTATAGAAGGTTACCACACTGCACTTTGATTTTCTTTCTACTTTACGGAACTCATTTTTCTCTCATTCTCATATTAAGTAGCAACATGACTTAGAGCTGACCCCGACCATGCTGTTTATTTGACATGTTGTATTCTCAGCTTGTATAAATCAGCATACATTTACATTGGCGTTATTACCATAATTCTTTTTGATTGTTACTGACACCAGTGATCTCAGTACATTCGTGTTTAGTAACCTGGCATGAGAGTTTTACAAAATTGTACAGGAAACTGGACAGGTACAGTTTCCTGTAAGGCTTAAATTACTGGTACTAAAATACTGACCAATCCCTTCTTCTGGTTCTCTTGAGAAGTCTGTGGTTTTGCCTTTCCAGCAATTGTCAACTTCAGACTCAAGCAGAAACAGCCATGTCTACCTGAGCAAAAGGGTTGCATGTTCTGGAGTTCTCTCTCCTGGCAGAGATCTATCATTCTTTCTGCTAGGTAACTTCTGTGCCCTGAGGTTTCTCTTGATTTTTCTTAAAGACTATAAACTGTATCCACACCATAACAGTCTTAAACTGTAGGGCTTTGCATGAAAGAGATCTTTTTGTTAGAGAAAGACGTTTTTGGTAATGGTTTCAAATTGAGCAGCTATTTTTGAGGTTTAACAATCTGCAAACTTCATTCTTTCTAGATTTTTTTCTTGTTTTGGAAAAGACAAAGAAAGTACTCTGCTGCTGTCTGACCACGTAAGAACAAACCTGAAGTGCAATGAGGTAATGAAACACAGTCCAGAAGCTCCTCTGCAGAGGTAAGAGATTCCAGAGGAATAGTCACTTTCCATGTCAGCCAGGTAATGCACCTTTAAAACACAGGAAGGCTTCTCACTTTCACTGTCACTAGGCTCATTTTGACACTTTCAGCCTCTTTGAGTGTCTTATATCATAGAATCACAGAATG
>NW_010268579.1:0-7679 GCF_000690775.1 Eurypyga helias
TTCAAATATGATGGAGAGAGGATTTCCTCACATTACTATCTTCAGTCCTCTTATACTCTGCTTATGACTTGAAATTTATTGCCAACATTGTTCCCAGGAAGACCCAGGCTCCAGTGGACGAGGTGTTTCTTAGTCCTTTGCTACGGTGACCATAAAGCCTCTCAAGGAATGATTGGTAGATCTCCTGCCATGTTTACTGGAGGATGTGTCCCAGGAATCCTCAGATACATCTCAGCTCAATCTGTATTACATAAAGCAACTGGTGCTGTCCCTATGCTAAACAACCTTAGGATGCCAAGGTAACCTTTGGGACTCGGATTGAGGAGTGCTCTTTCAAAGTGCAAATCATGGTAAACAATGTGAAAAGTAGGTGAGTTTAGTCTGAGAGTAAACAGACCCACACTTAACTAACAGCAAAGTATTGTTGTTTGTTCATAGATTATTTCTCATTCATTTATGCCGTCTCCCCTTGTCAATGTTTTCTAGAGCGTAACACCCAAAACTGCATCCAGTGCTCCAAGTGAGGCCTCACAGACCCTGAGTGCAATGGAATAAATCTTCTCCCTGATCATTAATACTTCCCATAATAAGACTTTCTCTTTTCTGCAGTAGAATTCTGCTCTTAGTTGGAGGAAATCTACATCTGGGAGTTAACTGTGGCAAATCAGACATAACACGTACTGTAAGAAGACCATGTGTTAGGGACATACACAGTCCCATTGAAAGTCACAGGGAAACTAAATGTACAGGAAGACAAGCCCAAGAAATTATGGAGGAGGTTAACTAACCAGAGTACAGGAAAAGAAGACAGCAATGATTTTCTGGATTAGCCATTAGAGTTTTGTCCCACAGATGGGCATGTGAGGAGACTCATTCAGTTGTGCTAAGAAACAAAGATGTAGAAATAATAAGAAAAAGGAAAGAAAAACTCAACATCAGCATAAGGTAAAAAGCATCACTAAAAATATTTCCTGTGTAAAATTACCCTTTTTCTTTCTAGAATTCCCAACATTTCTAATGCAAAAATTTTTATTTTCAAGATTTTTGCTAAAAAGCTTATGTTGGGGCAAAACATCATGAAGCAATCTCTTTTTTTTTAAATAGATTCCTCACAAAGCACATTTTTGATCAAGTCCTCTTAACTACCCTATACACAGAATAAATATCTGACCTTCAGGTATGGGTTTCCCAAGATACTCAGTTATGACATGCTTGAAGGAAGGCACTGTACTTGGGGTCTAGTTCGGGCAAGGCTGGACCCTTTTCTAGTAGTGACAAATATGGTAAGTATCAGACACAGTAATCAGTCATGATCACTAAGTGCAGCTAAGAAATGGGAAGGCAGATTTGACCTTTACCACCTCTTTACCCTCCCAAAGGCCAGAGCAGTTAAGGAATTGCTCTTGTTTCATCAAATGGGACATTAATCTCTGTCTGGTCTTTTCAGCTTGTTATGTTCCTTTTCCTGGGATGAAGGTTATGTGGGTCTGGTGAAAAGCCCTATCACAACCGATTCTTCATGGGCTTTTATATATCTTTCTCAATAGTGATGAAAAGAAATATTACAATAGAGCCAGAAACTGGCTTAGTAATTTTAGTGAAGTCTTCAGCAAGGTTTCAAAATTGTCTCCCTGTAGGATCTAACTCATAGTCTCAAAGGGAGTCTGAGAAAGCATTTCCCCTGCTTCTGTCAATGCTGACTGCTCCTCTCCTAAACTGAAAATCATAGTTAGGTGTTACAGCTTGTGATGACTGTAGGACGTCTCACTCTTGTCACAGTCTAAGAAAATATCAGGAGTTAGCACAGCAGCACAGTTATATCCTTCTAAATACAGTCTTAGAAGGGGTCTGCAATGTCCTTTAGAAACTCAAAGGAGCAGTAATGCTACATGGTGTCTCAGTGAGCTTCATGCCATGGGTGTCACTGAGTGTATAGAGAATTCACCTCACTGTATAAGGATATGCATGTTGTGAGGATGCTAAGACCCAAGAGTCTCGAAGGTTTGGAACCTTACCTATGTTCACTGTCCATTTCCATGTATTTTATCAGCCACCATAAATTCTCTCACTTAAATGAATGATTAAAATACCTGCAACTTAGGGAACTTCTGGTCAGCTCCACTGAAAGTTATGAGTTTAAGTCCCCTGTGAGATTATTTGTGATTTAATGTGATCGTGTTTTGAGGCAAATAAACATCTCTGTACCGTTCCTACATTTAGCAGAAATTTGGGTGGCAAGGTGGCACAGACTGGCACCTGATCACTTGCCTGAATAGTAAATGTGGCTCACATGGATAAAGAAAAATGTGATCATTTAGCTCTGCAAGTGATTTATTTCTGAACTAGTTACTATATAGAAAGTCACAGTTTCTCTGGAATGATCTCTCTAGTCAATCCCATATCAGTGTCAGCTGGCCTCAGCTACCTTCACAAGTGACTCCCAGTTTTGGAAGCCCCTTTGTGAGACAGTGTCACTGAAACATCAGTGGTACTCTCAGGCAGCTAATCTGGCTCAAAAAATGGCTTTACCCTGCTCACAAGGATTTTACTCCTTACACAGTTCTTCCAGACTTCCACAGGACTGTGAACTAGATAGAAATGCCTCATGGACTGGGTTTGGCATGTAGGCCACAAAATGAACCTGATAACTTAGACCATCCCAGTGGGAGCCTGTCTAACATGGGTAATGATAATTACCCATAGAATTTATTATTATTTTCCTAATTCTTGAGAGTTATTAAAATTTTTCCTAAATGTCCTTTTCTATGAACTAAGGTGCATACTGCCTCGGCAGATTGAATTGGAAAAAGTTAGTCATTCAAACAAAGAAATTATCTGATTACACATTTGAATGGTGCTATTGCATTCCCCTTCAGGACTCTCTTTTGTAGTGTAAACAAGTCAGTTTATTTCATATTCTCAAAAGCTTTTGCTAACTTTGTTACTTTTTGCTCAAAACACTACTTAGTCTGTGCATTGAAGTCTATATCAGTAACTGCATATACTCATCCATTCATAAATAAACATGAATAAAGAGAAATAATTTAATCTCAGCTTTTTTCCATCGTCATGGTGTTAGCTGTACATTTACTAAAATTCACTGTCTCCCGTCATCCAAGTCTTTAATAAAGATAACTCAGTAACTGTGGATTCAGTACAACCTTTGCCAGGAGCCCACTCATCATATCCATTCAAACTGACTGAATACTTTAGGGAGTGATTTTCCAATCTGCCATTCACACGTGATTATGCTCATTATGTATGTCTGAAAATGCCTCATTGGACCTTACCAAAAGCCAGCACAAATCATGAAGTACCATTATGTCACTTCCGCTGTATCTACTAATCCATTACTTCTTAAGGAAAAGGAATAAATTGATTTAATGGAGTGTGACAGATTGCTGGACCCCACAATTTAGCAGTCTGAGAATTTCATGAGTGAGGATTATACCATGCTTTTAAAGGGGACATAAACTGTCAGACTTAAAAGCGTTAGCCAATCTCTCTCTCATGGAATTAAAACACTTTCCCATGGCCACAGCATCCCACAGTGATCACCTATGAGGTTAATGGTACTTTCTTTAAATATCAAAGATGACAACTGTCAGACGAAAATACTGACCTGGATGACCTCCGGGTCTGTTTGTTCCTGTCGTGCAGAGGGGATGTGAAAGAGAACCTCTGAAATACTTTTCAGAGTATTTTTTTCAAAGTACTTTCACAGATTGGTTCACATTCCAAATATAAATTCCTATACTGTTATTTGGAATACAGGCAAATACATTTAATCCCTTCACCTCTTCACCTGGAGAGGGCATTACACTAAGAAATAAGAAAGGCACATGTTGAATTGACAACAGCCATATGGCAGAACATGTGCTTTCATTTGCAGACCAAAGACACTTATCCGATACTCTTAAACACTAGTTTTTTACAACACTCAGTGCTGTGTACTGTTTCAGGCACTACACTACAAGAATGAAGTGGCTGAACTGGACGCTATTCAAAGAACTGGATGAATGCTCAAAAGTCAGGAAAACATGACCTAAGGAAATAGATTTAAAAGAATGGATTGTTTAGCCTAGCAAAGAGGAAATTGAGGGTGGACATGACAGAAATTCTGAAATAGGTAGAAGGTTGTTGAAAGGAGAAAGGTAGTAGCTTTTTTGCATACCCATCTGGGTTAGGTCAACAAACAATGGACTTCAGTTGTCATTTGGGAGATAAATTGTCAGTGAAATAAACCCCAGTATTCACAAGGCTACTGAAATAGACATGAAATCTTTATTCTTGGATAGTTTGGGGTTGTTTGGTTTTTTGTTTCGGGGTTTATTTTTAGATTTTAAAAAAGCACTACTAGATCAGATTTGTATGGAACAGAAACATGGACCAGGTGAGAGTCTCTGGAAGTCCCTTAAGCCCTGTTTTCTCTGACACACTACAGTGTTCACCCTACAGCTGTGGCTCCCTGGCCATAACCTCATCCCTTTACTGAATGCAGTGGCAAACACCAAATTGTCTGTCAGCATAGCTGTGGCAGAGATTGCAGTGATGGTACCAGTGTTCCAGTTCTGCATAAGCTTCCACATATGTCGTTTATGACACCTAGTCTCAGGGCCCATTTTCCCCCTGTTTTACTTAAATAGTTGGGCAGAATTGGGATTTACCTACCTTTGCATGCGATGGGACTGAAAGCTGAAAGGTTTCAGGGCGTGTTTCTGTCAGAAGCAACCTGAATCCAACAGCTCCCGGGTTTTGAAGATTTGCTTGCTTTGCTGTTGAGCAAACTCACTTTAATTTGCAGATCTGAACGTTCAAGAACTGCAGGATCATCTCACCTGGCCTTTTTTTGCTTCATCTTTCACTTTCCCATGGAGATAAATCAAATCTGTTTGCTGAAATACCTTCAGACTTTTCACTTTGGTTCTAGCGAAGGGGAAGAGCACTTAGCTTAGCATGACTCGAAGACAATCCATCCAGAATTAAAGTGTTAATATGTTAGCAGTACTGGTTCTTAAAAAGGAAATTTGGACCAGGAATGGAGTTTAGTGGCTTTTCTTTAGGGTATAGTGAATCTTTTCATGTCAGCAATTTACTTTGCTTTGTCATATTTGTCTTCCTTGAACTGCACAGGGTTGTTTTTATTTCAAGTTTCATTAATGAATCCAAACTGGAAAAAAAGCTGCTGTATTAATCAATAGCCGAAGGAAATAAATCTCTGCTTTTTCCTGCAAATGTGCTGCTGCACGATGTACTTTCCCTGGAAGAGTTTTATTCATGACAGAAGCCAGCCATCTACTGGAGTGCTACTGCAATAACCCTTTCTAGGACCGCAGGACAGAGCTGCTTGCTGTTTGAAAAAACACATTTTTATATGGAAACTTTATTAAGGATCAGCAGCTTGGAAAAGAAGGTGGGGAAACTATGCAGAGACCCCTTGAAAGCAGGCCATTAGACAAATGTTGAATGCTGACAGAGGTGAAAATATCTGTGATGAGCAAGGATAGAGCATAAACCATTAAGCACAGATTCCCCTTTTATCTGCATGGTGAAAATCTAACCAATGAAAACCAGAGCACTGAACCAGCTGCTCCTCAAACCTCCAGAGGAGAACGACTACAGCACTGTCCTGGTGTGGAGCCAACCAAAGACACCCCTTCCTCAGAAAGCCATGCCACCTGAACAGTTTGTTGCCTAAAGGGGTACAACACTTATCATGGGAAGAACATTTTGGGATTGTTTAAAATTTAGGATGGAAGGTTTTAAGGGGGTTGTGCAGTATTATGGGGTTTTTAGAGGAAGAACTGAAGGTGGGGAAAAGGAGGGATTGAGGTGAACTGTGCAGAAAAAAGAACAAGAAAATGAAGGGAAAAGGAGTTGGACATGTGTTGTTACTGGTGAGTATATTTCTCTCACTGGACAGACAGTGCTTGATCACTATAGTCTATCCTATATCCTCATGAAATCCTCTGTCCAGCTACCCTATCCGTTCTAAGTGTGCGTATGTTAACACTGGGGGGCCGGCTGGCAACTGGGATAAGAGGTCTGGGTGCCAGCAACTGGAGGACACCATGGCCCAGGGGCTGGGTACTGGGCACACTGGGATTCCCAGCTGCTGGAGAGACCTACATCATGTGTATGTTTTCCAATAGCAGCCTTCAGTCCTGATCAGACAGAGGGGAGGAGAGGACTGAGCTGTGTTTGTTCATGTTTTTGTAAATGCTGGGTTTGTTCATGAGGATGTCAATTTAAAAAAAAAAAAAAAAATCACACAAAAAACCAAACCCAAAAGTAATTTCTGTCTGCAGACATCTATGTGTCTGGGCATGTGTGGAGTCTTCAGTGTGTGCATGTGTGTGTGACAATTGGGAATGCATGCTCAGCCTCACTCCAGGCTGGGCCTGGAGACAGAGAACCAGAGCAGCCTTGCAGATATTAGGCTGAGAGAGGGGGTAGCCCTTTGGGTTGTGAAGCCCAGCAAGTCTGCCTATCTGAGAAAACTGGAGTGAAATTTCAAGTCTGATCCTTTGGTAACTGAGGCCAGGGAAGAAATTATTAAAGTCACCTAAGTCACTCCACAGCACATATGCAGTTTTCAAAGGTAACTGAAGGAAGAAGAAGGAGGGAGGTGGAATGAACTGGCCATCATGTTCAGCTAGGAAACTAGGATGGTGTTTTTATTATTTTCCTGATGGAATCTGTATCTTCTAGTCCCAAGATCATCTTTAGCACTTGCCACTGTGGCTAGGTGAAGGGATTAGTTTATCTTCCCCCTGAATGCTCTGCTCTTTGCTCCAAAGTTCAAGTTGCTATTTAGTAATGGTGTAGGAATCCATATCTCAAAAGCAAAAGATTGAATATCCTGTTTCAAGGCAAAGCCGATTAACATCTTTACTTGGGTAGAGAGGTGTATCCCGTTAGCTAATGGGGCTGAAATAATAATGACTTGCTTAATAGTCTCTGGCAGGAGCCTGGTGCAGCACTGCTTAGAAATGACAGCTTGATGATAGGACAAACTGGTTGATTTACCAAGTGAATTACCACTGGAAGTGCACCCAGACCTCAAACTGTGATTTTTAACTTAACACCAAAGTTTACTTCCCTCCCACACAACCCTGGCTCGCCTACATTTTCATTACCTTCCACTGACAGATCTCTAAAATGAGAAAATGATGAACAGAGGAAACCTGGTGATAGAAAAACATTAATTGAATTAAAGACATGAAAAAGGATGCTCACTTTCAAGAGGAAAGATTAAAAAATCTTCCACACCCCTGTTTCTAATACAGCAGTCTTGGGTTGCTGGGATTAGGAGGTTATTAAAGGTGGCTTTGCATTCTGCTGCCTGTGGAAATAGAGGGTGCTCTGCTAGCTGGATGACTAGAACAGGGACTGTCACTGGGTTTCCCATCTATGGAAGCTCAGTTGTGCTTCTGTCCGTGCATCCAGCTTGGCATTGGCATGGCTGCTGGGTCTTCTCGTAGATGGCAGAATAGTCTCACAGCTAGAAAGTGGCCTCTGGAAAAACAGTACATCCAGACCGTGGTTCCTGCCATCCACATGAGCATCTTGGGAAAACTCTGGAGTGTATTGGGTGTACAGGGTGTCCCTTCCAAGGCATTGGCAGCAGGGGCTGCCAGGCACCCTCTGTGAGGAGAGATCAGGGCTGACCCTGTGCC
>NW_010268580.1:0-20100 GCF_000690775.1 Eurypyga helias
CGGGCATCGCCCCCTCCCCGGGGCTGCGCTCTCCAGACCCCGGCCCCCGCAGGAACAGCGTCGCTGCTGCGCTGCCCGGGAACAGTAAGTGTAACAGCGTCTTTAAAATCCTTTTTTTTTTCTGCATGACGCGTAGGTTTGATTTAAAAAATAGCATCGTTTGGTAGTTCATACCTTCTACTGTGTGTTAATAAACAGCCATAAATGAGGCTTCTCTTGCAAAGGGGGGGGGCGTGGGGGGGGATTTTTGTGTGTGTGCTTGCATGTAGATGTTGCTTCAGTGCACCTGCACTTGTGTTTTCTTGACACATCAGTGTTTTCACTTGAGCGAGCGTTGTATGTGCCTGCTTCCAAATTCGGTTCAGCGAGATGTTCGTTGTGATTGAAACACGATTCGATTGTAGACAAAAATGTAACATTCCTGCATCTTCTGTTTCTATAAATATAACAAAAGCTCTTTGTGTAGACACATTTGTTCTTTAATATTTCATATAGATATCTGTGGGTGTACCTAATGCGTATGTACTCAAAGACCTGAATGCACCGTGTATTGCAGCATTTTGGTTGGTGTTTATACGTGTTGATGTTTCAGTAGCATGCATGTGTTTGTGTATGGATGCAAGTGCTTATATGGGTGGGGATTTTATCTCTCTGTCTATATATATGTGACATACCCACCCACATGCTTACCCACAGAGTCGTTCAAAATCTCTGTGCGTGTGATGGGGGTGTGTGTGTAATGTAGAAGTGTGAATAGTGTGGGTAGGGGAAGATTTGAATACTGTGGTAATAGATGACACAGTTTCATTTGATCAGTGTGACCTTTTAGGAAAACAATCCAATCTTTTCCCTTTTTGTTTTATTTTTGTGTGTTTGTGCATGTGCCTCAGGTTAAGTGCTTCTTCTGCATGACCGTAACCAAAGGGTGACCCATCCACTCCCTTATGTCCTATGGGGACCTCAGAGCCAGTTTCTCAGTCTTCATCTCCTCCTCCTCCTCTTCCTCCTCCTCCTCCTCCTCCTCTTACCACTGCTGCTGACGCCCTGGGTGCTGCTCCCAGGTTTGAGACACTGTTGACAGGCTGAAGAAAGGATTTGCAAAGACCTCCTCACTGTGTAAATAAAGTGATGGCTGGAATTACCTTCACCTCCCCAAGTAAGGATGCTAAACAGGAAGATTGCTAATCCAAAGCATTACCGGGAACAAATTATGAGGAAAGAGACTATTTGCATTTGGTTGCAGTGATGAAATAAAACCATCTGTGGAGAGCAGGTACCCTTTGATTCGCCTATTTTTTTTCCTCACGAATGCAGTCTTTGTAGCTTGCCAGGTAGTCATGCTTCTGATCAGATCTGTGATAGCCATGGGAGATAAATGAAAATCAAGGGGCTTGGTGGATGAAAGAACAAGACCTCAGCTGTTCCCTGGTTCCGTTTGAGAGTTTCATCTTTTCTTATTAGCAAAACGGTGGTTTGTGTCAAACATTCCAGGCAATAACAAAATGCAGATCTGTGTCTTTGCAACACGTAGATTGAGTATTACAACCGTGTTGCCCTGCTCTGTGTCCAAGGGACTGTCCTCCAAATGCAAATGGCTTTGAACTTTCTAGTGAAAGTTAAACTGCACTGTAAACGAAACCAAACCTTTTTGCATTAAGCCGTTAAAATAAGCAGTTGCAAAATGGAGGTTGCAATGGTGAGCGCAGACAGCTCTGGGTGCAACAGCCACATGCCCTATGGATATGCGGTCCAAGCGCGGGCCCGAGAGAGAGAGCGGCTGGCACACTCAAGAGCCGCGGCAGCTGCGGCCGTCGCAGCAGCAACAGCAGCAGTAGAAGGTGGGGCAACAGATGGTGGTGGACCATACCACCACTACCATCAGGAGCAGAGTCGAGGTGCATCCTCCTCTCATGGTGGGACTGCATCACGCAGCAGCATGCCCCACCGCCAGAGTGGTAAGAGGCGGAAGAAAGGGAAAAAGAGGAGCCATCATTTGGGAACTAGGGAGTGTGGGGCCTCCTTCCCCTGTTCTGAGCTGCTACCTCTCAGTGGTTCTGAAGAGAGAATACTGAAGGACTTGAGTGAGGAGGAAGAGGAGGATGAAGACGAGGACGAAGATGATGAGGAAGAAGGAAAGCTCTACTACAGTGATGACTATGGGGAGGATGAGTTTTCCTACTCGGACCAGCCACCTGATGATGGTGGAGGCCCTGGGGGTTACAGCTCTGTTCGCTACAGTGAGTACGAGTGTTGTGAGCGTGTAGTCATCAACGTGTCAGGACTGCGGTTTGAGACCCAGCTGAAGACATTAGCTCAGTTCCCGGAGACATTGTTGGGTGATCCAGCGAAGCGAGGGAGATACTTTGACCCTCTCAGGAATGAATACTTCTTTGATAGGAACCGGCCCAGCTTTGATGCCATCCTGTACTACTACCAGAGCGGTGGCCGGCTGAAGAGGCCAGTCAATGTACCCTTTGACATCTTCACTGAGGAGGTGAAGTTCTACCAGCTTGGGGAGGAGGCCATGCTCAAGTTTAGGGAGGATGAAGGGTTTGTCAAAGAGGAAGAGGACAAAGCTTTGCCGGAGAACGAGTTTAAGAGGCAGGTTTGGCTGCTGTTTGAATACCCGGAGAGCTCCAGTCCAGCCAGAGGCATTGCCATTGTCTCTGTCTTGGTCATCTTGATCTCCATCGTCATATTTTGTCTGGAGACTTTGCCAGAGTTCAGAGATGACAAAGAATTCATCATGTCCCTGAGCTTAGGGAAGGGGCTTTCCAATGAGTCACTTCACCTGGACGCTGGGGAGCACACCATCTTCAATGACCCTTTTTTCATTGTAGAGACAGTATGCATCATTTGGTTCTCCTTTGAGTTTACAGTGCGCTGCTTTGCGTGTCCAAGCAAAGCACACTTCTTCAAGAACATCATGAACATCATAGACATTGTCTCCATCTTGCCTTACTTCATTACTCTGGGCACTGACTTGGCGCAGGAGCAGGGCAGTAATGGTCAACAGGCCATGTCTTTTGCCATCCTGAGGATCATCCGTCTGGTCAGGGTGTTTCGCATCTTCAAGCTCTCCAGGCACTCCAAGGGTTTGCAGATCCTGGGTCATACACTCAGGGCCAGCATGAGGGAACTTGGCCTCCTCATCTTTTTTCTTTTTATCGGAGTCATTTTGTTTTCCAGTGCTGTTTACTTCGCAGAAGCTGATGAGCCTGCCACCCATTTCCAAAGCATCCCAGATGCCTTTTGGTGGGCTGTAGTGACCATGACTACAGTTGGTTATGGGGATATGAAACCCATAACTGTGGGTGGGAAAATAGTTGGGTCCCTGTGTGCCATTGCGGGAGTGTTAACCATTGCTTTACCAGTGCCAGTGATTGTCTCCAATTTTAACTATTTCTACCACAGAGAGACTGAGAATGAAGAACAAACGCAGCTGATGCAAAATGCAGTCAGTTGCCCTTACCTCCCAACAAATTTACTGAAGAAATTTAGAAGCTCATCGTCTTCGTCCACAGAGGATAAATCAGAATATTTGGAGATGGAAGAAGGAGTTAAAGAATCTCTTTGTGTAAAGGAGAAAAAAAGTCAGGACACGGGGAATAGCAGTGAGTCAGAGAAGAAAAACTGTGTAAATTCAAATTCTGTGGAAACTGATGTGTAATTTTGAACGTTTCCAAATATGTTTATGCATTAAAGAGTGCAGTGAAAATAATGAAATATGCAAACAGGAGTCCACAGCATACAGTAGTATGCCATTTAATGGTTAAATACAAATAAACAGCATTGCTAAACTTGTATTACATATCAAGTAAGTGGTATAACTTGACGAAAGGATTGCTAGATCTGATATAATTTCAGACTTTATATTTTTAGTAGAATGCAAGTGTTTTGCACATGAGGCTGAAAAATTGATTAATACCGAGTCAGTTTTAAAGTGGGTGCATGAACTGTCGACATCACTAATAACAGCTCTGTGGTAAAAGTTGGCATTCAGAGGTATTTACTATGTAAGAAGCAATGAAGTTTGGTAGTCATTTATCTATTTATCAGTGCTTTAATAGCAGCTACCATAAATCATTGGATACCATAGTCATTGTTTTTCAGATGGTAAATTTATTGTAAAAAGTTATTCTACAGAAGATAGTTCTAAATTTCTTTTCTTGAAATCTATAATGCTTGTTTTTAACTGGAAATTTGCTTTGAAAAGGCTGCTGACCCTCCAGAAATTGTTTATTTTTATAACTCTCTTTGGAGACATTGCAGCATTTGTTGTCTAATAATGAAAGAAATGAAGTAAGAGAATCATTTAAGCTGGTCTGACTGCAAAGGCAAAATGACTGGAATGCTTTTTTGCACTACTTTATATGCTGGAGATATATTGAAAGAGACTTCATACTGTGAATGTTTACTAATGTAATAGTTCAATGACAATCATTGGAAGGGTGAATTCTGCATCATATTTTATTGTTTCTTTTTTCTTTATGTGATGCTGATGGCGAAACAGCTAATATTACATTAATTCCATACTTTTTAATTATGAATATCTGTGACCTGGAAAAGGATTGTGAAGTAAAATTTTATAATCAAAATTATTTGAAATCAGTGTTTTCTACTGATGCCCTCAAGAAATACCAACCTAATTTATACCTTTTTTCCTTGTTAACTTAACATTCAGAGCCTGTGATTAGTACATGCGCTTTGTCGGTATTGAAGAATTTCAGTGCATGGGAGGAGAAGGTAGAAGTAATAAGATATTCAGTTGTTACAGTACTGGCAATTGAGAATTGCTAACTTTTAACATGCTATTATTGGTGCTGCATTTTCCCTTAATTACAGCTTTCACCCATGTGTATTTGAAGCAACTTTTAAGATCCAAAATAGGCATTCTGGGATTCAAAATGATCATGTTGGGTCCCATGCAGTCCTTGAGAAAACATTCCATGATGTCTTTTCACTGATTCTTAGGCCAGCTGTATTTGACTGTGTTTCAAAAACTTCCATTGCCCTTCCTAGGAGATTAAGGTAAGTAAAGATTATGTGGCCTACAGTACATCAGGCTCCAGAATGAAATAGGTAAGATATTGATGCATATAGCATAAATAATAGATTCAGAACAGGCTTTTTTCGCAGACTTATAATTACCTACAGAAGGCGCAATTAAACTGGAACTGTTTTCGAAGAGGCACTGTGGAACATTCCAGATTATAGAACTTGAACCAAATTGGCATATGCACTTTAGGGGCTGGGACCGGCCATTATGAGAGAAAAAGGGGCTTACCAACACTACTGAATTACAGTCGTTTTGCAATATTCTCTTAAAGCTGAGCAGAGGATTTCTGCGGGTGGAGAACTAGTTACTGACTGATTTATAGTTCTGGAGCTGAAAAGCAACAATAAAAGCAGTGCAGATCGGGCACCCCTTCCATTGTGCATCTCTCTCAGAGAAGCCTTGTTTGCTGTGTGCACCATCCCGTGGTACCGAACAGAGCCACGGATGGGCTTTTCACTAACGGTTGGTTTTTTGCCTTCACGGATTTTCTGCGAATCTCCTCTTCAAAAAGTCTCTCTCCTTATCCTCCTTTGCATTGGAGAAGAGCTAATAAAGACCAAGATACACACAAAAGGTTGCATTGTGCTTAGCCCTGTTTCAAAACTTGTGTGTAAATGTCTCATCCTTAATTTAAAATCATAGAGCAGCCTTCACTATACTTTTGATGTGAAGCATTAAACAAAGGACCTTTTCAGTGTGGGATTAATATTAATTCCAACTATTTTTGAAGGAAACAACTCAGTTATTTTATACATAAGCATTGGACAAAATTGAATATTGCATTTTGTTGTAGCTCATGTGAGTAAAATGTACTAAATTGTTGGGTTTTTTTTTACTTTTATCAGCAGTGAGGATGGACATTGTGTAAAATATGGCAAAAATCCATAACTGAAAGTGTTCCTTTAGCAGCAAGTAGTTACTGATGTAAGGAGCATAAGGATTCTCTTGTAAGGTCGCTTGCTGGTAGTTCTGTATAGTACCAGAGACCATATAATACCAGGGATCATGGCAAGAATGTAGGAGTAAAAGAAATACTAACTAGGTAAATAAAGAACGTAGAGAAAATAAGTAGTGTGTGTTTGCAGTATTGACTGGTTGAAAGGGAAGGTGGTTTATAAAAGGTGGAAGTTTAGATCTCTAACGGAAGTAAGGGAGAAAACGTTGAATAACTCTTGGAGTATGTGCACTCTGCAGACATGGAGCTCAGCATGAGGTAACTGCTTAAGTAGTTACCCAGGTTCTCCAGCAAGTCGTTCAGTTGTTCTGCTGCCAGAACACAGCCTTTTAATTTAAAACAAGCATAGCAATGTCTACCTTATGCTGTGATCATAGCAGTACCTTACTCTCTGAAGGCAAAAGTCTGACTGTAGGACCTCGTAGCACTTGGCAGAGCGACATGTCAACGTTGCGTGCTGCAGTACTGTGGAGAGTTATCCTAAGGGAAGAGTGGAGCTGGCTCTGCCTCCTGCAACGTAGAAACCTATGTACTTTGTCATTATAAATAAGAACTGCTGTAGCTTAGCGTTAGATTATACTATCAGTTTGGCAGACCATTCTGAATCACAGAATTGTGCGTTCCAGAATGGAAGCAAATACCTTTACTTGGGCTGGCTTATAATTTGATTATTCAGCTGCCCATCAGTCCAGTCAGTTACGACACAGCTTGGAAATGCCAAAGTCCTACCCCTAACATGCTAAAACCCAAAGATCCCAAGTGCTTAACAAGAAAGTTCCATTATTACTTTGGTTGAAATTGTATGCCGGAGAAATCCAGTATTTGGGCTGTTACAGCTCCAGATTGCTACTACTACTTCTGTTGGAGCTTTCCCAGTGTTACTGGATACTGACAACTCCCAGAAAAATAATTTTATTGTCACTTGGGCATTTTACATTTTAAATTATAGTGGTGGTAATGCATTGCTGATGTAACTGACGTGAATGGAGTTACACTAGGGATCATTTTAGTTCTACTAATGTAGTTCAAATGATTTCACATTGACATACATTTCAGCTAAAAATAATGCAAAATGAGGTATTTTGATATTTCGTGTTCACTCGCAGTGGTGAATAAATTTGGATGCGTTCCACTAGAATTCATGTAATCACAGCAGCATCACATCACTTTTTGAATATAGGCTGATACTTAACTGTGTACTGGCACTTATTTAAAGAAATTCATAAGTCTTTTTATAGTAATCTTAAGTGCCAAGGCCAGACTCATAAGGAGGGAGTTTTGCCAGCTGAAGCATTGATTTAATGCCTGACTTCAGAGATCCATGATTTTTTTTCTTTATTACAGCCATGGAGTTTTCTCATGTTACATTGATACCTTGAAAATCTCAGCCTGGATGCTGAAACTTGTATCAGAAGAAGTGTTGTGCCACTTTGTCAGGAAGTTCTTGGCGAAGTTTTTTAGTGTTCAGTTAAGCTTTATCAGAATGATTCCACAAGAAGCCAGTTCCATTTGATGGAAAGTTAGGGTTTTTTGTTTTTTGTTGTTTGAAGGAAAATTCATTTGTTTATATATAGAGTTTTGCTGTGTAGAGTCCATTTCTATGACAACCGTGTAATGCGGAATAAAGTTGCGAGACCAAGGGAGTGAAAAATCCCACTGCTATCATGATTAAATCTAATTCATGACAACAGTGTTCTTGGTGTTTGGGAAAACTAATAGGCATTATGGACTGTTTGTGGTCATAGAAAGTGGGAATTGAGTGTGTTTTCAGTCAGTAAAACTATTCAAATAGCTTTGGAATGTGAAAATGATTTTGCCTAATACTGGAGTGCAAAGAGTTTGGGATCAGGCCATAACTTCGAATAAAGGATGATTATATTGTAACTCCTGCCATGGAAAGTTCCTGTCAAATATTCTTTCAAGCGTTGAAAGTCTTTTGACTTGGGATATGAAAAACCACTGCTAAGCTACCCAAGAATATGAAATATTTCCTCTTCATATTTGCATAAATGTAGGATGGAAAACCTAGCAAAATATCAGAAAGTCTATTCCATGTGTAACTACTTTGTGAAAAGTCTTTCCTGCATAGCATTGAAAAATGAAATGTGTCTTTCTGGTCATCCCAGACTTGTAAAACTAATTCTAAGTGAATTTTTAGCATAAGCTTTAAACTTCATTGATAGTCCTCAAATTAAATATGAACTATCCATGGTGCTTTAGACTAATCACTAGCTTCCTTGAACTCTTTCTTACTGGTCTCCTATTACTTCTTACTGTCATTGTGTCAAATTATAAATACAGACCTCTTTTAAAAAAAAAAATGGCAGGAGACAGAAATAAAATAAAAGCAAGTATTTTTTTAAAGAACCCAATAATATCCAGCATATAAGTTACATATTTTTTTATCATTAAATAAACCTAAATGACTGTAACATCTGTAGATGTGGTACAGGGTATGCATTTTCCTGTTCTGTAATGGAATGATCAAATGCTGCTGATTCACAATGAAAAAGATCTAGTTTATAGATTTACCATATATATGCACCTCTGTTTGAAACAAATGCTTGTAGAAAAACTGGCAATTTAAAAAAAAATAACATTCCTTCATTTCCACAGAGACCATCTAATGTGGGAAAAACAACTGACAATTTAACTCTTGGTTAAAACACATAAATGTTTTGTACCTGGCAACCAGTTACAAACATGAAACGTCACATATTGCTACCATGCTTTGTGTGTTCAGAATTCTGATGGCATTAATTCAGAAGGAAAACTCATTAAAACATTACGTACCGAGATGGTTGAATTAATTTTTATTTTTAATCCTTTTCTGTAAAATTATAACGTGCTGTGAGGCCTTTTTCTGCAACAGGTCCTTTGGAAAAGAAATGCATAAGTGTATAAGAAGGAAAGAAGAGAAATCTTAAGTTACATGTCAAAATCTGGTAAAATATTCTAATTGAGGGAAAGTAGGTAAATAAAAGCTTTTTCTCTTCACTTGTGTATTTGTGGTATTGCCACTGAAAACAAATTGTGGGCAAATGGGTTGAACAGGTCTGCACCTGCAGGAGAAGTACTTCATGGAGCACATCTGTTGCAGGTACTCTGTGATCCCAGGGTCAGCTGCTGCGCCATGCCACTGGGAGGATGCTGCACACAGTGGGCGGGAGAGGCTGCCGTCAAGTTTTTAGCTCTCTTGGTAAAGCCATGCTCCTACCACAACTATCCCGTCTGATTGCAAACTAGTTTTTAAATCATTTGCTCTGAAACACCACATCAACCTTTTAGACAGGGAGGTCTCAAAGGCTCCAGGCTGCTAGTTCCTAAGCTACAAAGGGACCCAGGTCCACACTCACAAAATGTGCTTTTAGACACCTGACTTCCGTCCTCTTCATTAGGAATTAGGTTGCAAAATGCTTCCTCAATCAGGGACCAAGCAATTTGCTGAGGTCAAAAGGAAGACTGGGGTGGAGCAGGTTTCCTGAGTGTTACCTTTATTCCCTAAGGAGCGTAGGAAGTGACAGCACGTATCCAAGATAGATTTAGATCTCTTTTTGGTTTTAATCTCTTGTTCGAGTGTTCTTGGGGCATTTGTGTTGAGAGTAGGGAGGAGGATGGATGGATTCAGTGAGGTATGTCAAAGACGTCTTTAATTTTAGATACTTTTTTTCTGTTAGCAGTCAGAATACGCTAGGGCTTCTTTTTTATTTATTTATCTAGTCCTGGCACTTCTTATACAAGCCATTTCAGTGGGAGAACATAACACTGTCTCTGAAATTACCATCCTGGACATGAACGGCAGCTTTCATTTCAGGAAATCAAATGAGGCATATTCAATATCCCTCCTGTACTTTTAATTTCCTTTAAGTAATTTCCTTTGAGTCCAATGCTCTTGCACTGAAGTAATCTAAAATTTCTCGTGTCAATAGTAGACAGTGCTTTACCTAGCACTGCAGTATATGACAACTGAGAAGACAACGGCTTTTTCTTGCTGGTATTTATATTGATACCGTTGTGATGCAGGCTTATGCACAGAGTAGGGATCTTCCAGAGTACTTCACTGCATGTTTGTCTTCATTGCTGGGTAAGCCACCCTCCTGATATTCTTTGGAAAGAAATCCAACTGCATGCGTGGGGAGCCAGCATTCCCTTTTCTCCTCTGCCTTGCACAATCGAAGGGCAAGGCCTGCCGGATGCAGTGTGATACATGCTTGCCCTGTGCTGTACATTCAACCATGGCTCTCACTTCTCTTCCATTTAGATCAGTGGTTCATCCAGCGTATGAATGAACTTTAATTTCTGCCTTTTGTCATGTTCCTATCAGTACAGCTTTGTAATGAATTCAGGGTGTCATTCAGTGGCAGTTTCTTGTTGGACGGTGGAGCCTGAATACAGACACCTGCAAGGGATGGTTGATATGAAGTGAAGGTACCTTTTCTTTTTCTGTCCAAATATCGTAAGATATATTTGTATTGCAACAAGTTATACATTCCACAGACTGTACATTTCAGGATAAGTAAGTTCTCTTTCATTAATGGGCTTGTACTTCCAGGACGCCCTCAATTTGCCCTAAATTCATCAGGAATTTAAGACATTAAATATTTTTCAGGTCTCATGCTTGAAGGAAGATGATCCCTCTTTGCATTCAAAATGTCGAGGCATTATTATAAAGCAGAAATCTTGCATATTTTTCAGGATAAAGGAGGCTAAGGAGTAGTAGCTTTTCTGATAAAGTCTTTCTTAAATAGTAGCTGCAGATACACATACTGAGAAAAATACAGATTCATCACAGGGAAGGGGTAGAAGAGATTTTTGATTGCAGGTTTAAAGGGCATCATCATATTTTACTGTGACAAACGACAAGCTCAGATAAACGTTATTCTAACAAGAATCCATCCTGCTGCAGAGAGTACAGTAGAGGTATTGTACAGCAATTTATACGCTAGGATTTAGTATTGTATACATTTATTTCTATTAGTTCCTTATAAGCACTGTTACTATTCAGGACCTATGGATCACAGAATTAAAGACAAAAATGCTATAAGGATTTCAGTAAAACAGAGGAACAGCAAGATTTAATGCTTCTGAGTATCTTCTAGAAGAAATTGTTATTTTGGTGCCACTTAATTTGTGAACATCTGCTCTGAGAAGTGATATGATGATTCAATAGGTTAGAAGGCAAAGATGTTTACTCTAGCTAGTAAAATATTTTTTGTTACTCATAGCTTAATGGAGGATTAGCATTTTTTCTAGCTTTGAAATATGCAGAAAATGTGTAAAGACACTAGTAAGTAGAAATAGTATTAATTTGTTGCTCTTTGACTTGTCTTACAAGAAAATATTTCCAGAATTGATTAGTGATACCGGACAACTCAGTTCTTAAGTGGAGTGACTGTAAAGACATTTACTTTTGAATTGATGCATTTTAAATTGTCTCATATTTGGGCACCCAGAAATTAAGACATTCAGGCCACTAACTGTTCTTGAAAATTTCTTCCCTGATGGCTCGACTGATTTTGTTTCTTTGGGAGGAAAGACTAATTTATATTTCAGCTTTTTCAATTTCTGTGGTTTTCTTTTTAGTGTTGTACTATAGCTAATAGAGGTGACCAGAGAATCCACAATGTTTTCAAGCAGAGTCTTGGTTGTAATGGCAGATGAAACAACACGTGGTTTAAAAGGTTTGCTTAATAGTCGGGCATCTAGGATTGTAGCATTTTCTGAAGAAATACTCCTAATCCTTTTGACCTCGGTTCTGTGCCAAGAAAAGCTTCTCTTGATGTCAGGCTAATACAACGCACGTAATGTGGATGGCAATTTGAGGTGGTAAAAAACCTCAGAGTGTTAGGGAGAAGCAAGGGCTGGGGAGCCAGGAGCTGAGCGTGATCACAGCATCAGGGTTGGGACCTAGACAGCCCACCTCTCAGTCCCGCAGCACAGCTCAGGCACAGGATGGGCTTCAGATGGGGCTTCTGGGCCCATAGGCATGGGTGGGGGCACCAGTGAGGCTCCTGAGGGCCAGTAAGACCTGTTGTAGCACTCTGGGCCCTGACGAAAACCTTGCGTTTGGTAGTAACCGTATTTGTTAGGCCTAGGTCTGTTCTCCTGAGATGCAGTTGTGGTTCAGGGTTTGTGTTGCTCTAGTCAACATTGAAACTGTAAATCTTTCAGAGCTTAAACACTGAGCAGTCTTTGAGCTTTTTGGTACTCTTGACGTGCTGGAGCATGTCCAGAGAAGGACAGCAGAGCTGGGGAAGGGTCTGGAGCACAATTCCTGTGAGGAGCAGTTGAGGGAGCTGAGGGGGTTCAGCCTGGAGGAGGCTGAAGGGAGACCTTATCTCTCTCTACAACTACACCTGAAAGGAGGGTGCAGAGGGGTGGTGGTTGGTCTCTTCTCCCAGGTGACAAGGGATAGGATGAGAGGAAATGTCCTCAAGTTGTGCCAGGAGAGGTTTAGATTGGATATCAGGAAAAAATTTCTTCATGCAAAGGGCTGTCAGGCATTGGAATGGGCTGCCCAGGGAGAATGCCTACGTGAATTAGAGAGATTCACAGCTGCCTTCAGAGGTAGATGGTTTATTATATCCTTTACAGCATTCACATTGTTGTATCTTGAACCTCCCTATTTCTAATAACTGGTATTTTACACTGGAAAGGATTAAAAGCTTTTTCCCACTTGGAACTGTTTACAGATAGGCAGTTTACGTCCTGCAACTGCATGCTGTCTGGGCAGTGCTGTAGTGGTTTGTGTGTCAGCGGTGCACAGCCCTCACAGGAAGGAAGAGCTGCAATAGAAATCCCACTGATGCTGGATTGCAAGAGCTGCCTGGTGATGCCATTTGCAGCTTGCTGCTTCGACAGAAGCAACTGTTCAGCTCAAGCAGAAAAAGGTGCTGTTGCGTTGCTCCAAGCCTGTATGCTGCCTGCTCAAACACTGTGCAAGAAGAAATGCTGAGGGTAGGTTTCTTAAGCTGATGCAGCTAGTATGAGAGACTGTATTCTTTCACATTGATAACGAGTTTCACACATTCGGGGAAAATACATTTAAAACCCAGGATTAAGGAGAACTCGACAAGAATTACTCTGCTTTTGCAGTAACCCATGTTGTTCAGGTTGTGGAGAAGCTTTGCTTTGTTGTTTCTGAAAGCTCAGACACCTCTCCCTTCTCCTGCTAGATTTGCAGATAGTGTCTTGCCTGAAATCACTTAAAGTGGATCATGTTTCTCTTTTACTGCATGGTAGCACCCAAATAAATACTTACGACAGAAACATGTTCACAACTGTATAGTCACCACCCCACACAGACAAGCAGACTCTATATGCTAAAAAAAATTAAAAAATTATTTAACTATGTAAATTATTTTGTCAATATAGATACATACACATGCATTCTTATGTAGAAGTGGACATCCAGCAGGAAATTACATTCTGCACAATTAAGATCCCTGTTTATGAAGATAGGAAACCTACAGCATTTTGCAGAATCCAGTCATGAAAACTCAGAACCAGGGATGTGTAGAAATCTAAGTTTTGGAGCTTTTTATCTCTGTTCATACCACTGACTTTAATATTGGACTGTATAAAAGTAGCCTTTGCTTTTGGGAGAGGGAGGAGGTCAGCAATGCAGAAGATGTAAGTTGAATTATGAGTATGTTAACATGACACAGCTCATATGGGACATGGCACACTGCTCAGGTATTTGAGCCAGGTCCAAGCAAATTTGCTCCGGATGTGGAGCAGCCTGGCCCAGAATACACAGGAGGGATATCTGTGTGGATCACTACGAAACCTCTCTCTACTATTTTCCTTTCCTAAGCTAACACAAGTCCCTTCAAATGCCATTGCATTGTGCTACAGATATTTTTAATACACCTGTTCATCAGCTATTGGAAATTAACATTTGTGGAATGTTTACTTGAAGTGATTTTTTTTTTTTTTCCCCCCTTAAAGGGATGGGATTAAAATGAAAAAGAACAGCCTTGTGGAAGAGTGTATTTTGGGTGGCAGTTTGTGTTTTTGTTTGTTTGTTATGCAAACCAAACCAGAAAAGGACAAACCAGAAAATTAACTGCTTGCTTTACCTTCCTCTTGATTTAATATAAGCAAAGAACAGAGATTTCTTTTTCCAGTCGAGTCCAGCACCATTCCACCCTCCCTCCTACCACCTTTAGATTAATTTCCATTTTCATTCGGATTCACTTGCTGTTTCTTACTGGTGAGAATGTTGCAGAAACCAAGGTTTGGTACTCTAATACAGTAGCAGTGAGAAGAGAATAGAGGAGAAGAGCTTGTAACTTTATTAATGTTTGCTTTACTGCCATTATTATTAGAAATAATGTGCACAGTACAGCTCACAAGCAAAGTTTTAGGACTATGCATGTATAAAATGCCCTTAAGCAATGAAAGCCTTAGGCTGTTTGGTCACATTTTTAAATGATAAATTGATTTACTTAACAGCAAACATTTGCATGTATTTGAAATTACCTGAGTTTTATGTTTCCTATAGACACAAGGACCTGAAGGAAATTGAATTTTACAGCTCTTGGGAAATTGTGTTTAATTGCATACCTACTTATTTTCTGTTCTGGAGATCTGATATAGTTGGTATTTTAGGATGACTGGATTGTATTGATGTAAGGCTGCTTGGTAGGAAAAAGACACAACATTCCTCTTCCATTGGCATTTTTTGTTTTATGAAAATATTTCTGTATTTTTCATATCAAATGTGGTATTTTTCCCCACCAGATGTCATGCAAGCAAGCCATAATTAAGCAGGCACGTATACAGGGTACTAGAGTGCAGGGAACCTGCTCAATGACTGACTAATATTGAGAAATGCTCAAATTCTCGAAGAATGCTGTACTGCACAAATACTTTGTTTGCTTGTTCCAAACCACCTACATTTTTTTCTTTTTTTGAGATTTATATACTCAGTAATACTTTATATTTTCAGCCTATACAAAGAAGGTATTGTATTAAATGAAGAAAATGCGAAGTTTTAATGCTGTAGTTAAATTTACCACAGAGTTTCTTATCTTTCTTGCAAATTCCTTCTGCTCTTGTTAAGGAGGGGAATTTTTCCATTTATTTTATAAATGCAGAGTTTCTAGTAAAGCTTTATTCCCAAGTGATTTGAGCATATACAAGCGATTTGATGGTATACAGCTTTAGTTTTGAGACTTCAATATTTATCACTGCTGTATATGCTGTGGTTCACTGTAAACCTCTTGGTGGATTGGCCTTCAACATAAAATAGTAAATATTACTGTACATCAAATTATGAAAAATAATTACTGATTTAGATTATAATCTGTCATGAGGCTATGCAGGAGTTTCCATTCAGATCCTCTCTATCTTTTTGTTGCATAAAGAATAGTGTATATTATGCCCACTCATTGAAGAGGCCATGGAGCTGCTTTCAAATTCAATGAACCCAAAAGAGTCATGAGTGATAAAGTGAAGCAGTCAGAAATGATGCATTTCTGCAAAGGCTCCTTGTAGTCCAGCACACCACCAGTATGACATATTGGCAGGGTTTCTCTGTGACTATGGAGTTCTGAGGAGCTGCAGAGATCAGGCGTCTACTTGGGCTACCAAATCTTTCCTGTGTTCTTCTGCAGAGACTCAGGACTTGTAGAAGAGACAGTGCTGGGAGAATAGGCACCCTGCACTTAGATGTGACTTTAAAGAAGAAGGCATTCTGGTTGTTTGTCACTTAACAGCCAGCTCTTCCAGAAATGTGAGAAGAACGGTATGATTTGTCCTAAAAGGATTGGAGTACGTAACTGCCAGGCATGTTCCTCAGGGGGAAGAAAGAATGTTCAGACTCCATGAATGACATATGAGTCCGTCCTTTTCCTTTAGCTAGAACTTTCTCTTCCTAAACCAAACTGATATCGGTTATGACAACCCTTATTTCTTGAGGGTTGCTTCTTTTTCAGTCTATTTCATCATGCATTTTTAACCAGATTGCCCAGGGGTAGATATAAGGTGATCACTGCAGAGACATTTCTATATGTTGGGTTTTTCTCTTGTGCAAAGCCTTGCAGAGGGAGAGGTGATGTTCTGTTGTCAATGAAATGAACTAGTGGGATATCAGTGTTCTTAAGTATATGTGACCTAATAAGAGAACTCAGTAACTAACCATGGAAGTGTAATTTTAGCAGAGAACAAATTACATTGGGTATATTCAGGTTTTTTTTACAGTAAACCAGTGAGAATATCACTACTCATCTTTTTCAGGTGTCTGTTGCATAACTGCGTAGCAAAACGAGTAGTCAAAGAATATAAATAGACTCCAGAGCAATTGTAAAATGCTATCTACAATGAATAGCTGAAATCTGATTTGGAAAACGATGGCAGTATGAGAATGAATTCAGTATCTTGCTAAAGGTTTCTAGCTAGAGAACCTCTTTCTACATTTGTTTCTAGGCAGCTTTTTGTTCTGATTCTCTTGCTGTGATGCCATTCTTGTGAGGACTGCAGAGAAATGCAGGTACACAAGAAAAATTGCTTTCATGAGAAATGAGAAAAAAATATCTCACAAGGTTTTAGAATTTTGGTTATTGCAATATTTTTAATTTTGGGTCTTAAATACTTGGCCTAAAATGACTGACAAAATCATTCTAATTATGAAAAGCAATATCAAGCTTTAGTGCACTCTCATGAGTGCTATCACTCACTAATGTGTTCTGCTTGGGAACTGATGATGCAAGGTGGCTTAAATATGCAGTTCATTATTATTATGGAGAGTTTCTAAATTTACTGAATTGTTTTACCCAGTGCTGCAAACTGTGAAATTCTGTTCAGAATCATACAGTGCTTTTTATTGATGTTTATGTATTTATAAGAATTTAAATGTTGAAATAAGTTGCAACAGAAAAGAATTGCTATTTTTAAATAGAAAGGCGATACAAATAATAGGTGTTAACACTGCTTTGTAGTAAATGCTTTAAAACATCCTAAAATGTAAAGACAAACCAGTCAATGGTAAAAAAGCAGATTGTGGTCCTGTGGTTGAAATAATTCTCACCTATTTTTGGTTAAAAAATAGCTTATTGTAATACTTTCAGTCTGTTATGAGTAGAAAATTCTGATTAATTTATGGTGATGATCAAGTGTCGAATACTGATTAGAAGCATCTTTAGTCCAGATCTAGGTTAATAGCAGCCTTCCAGTTGTCTTGTAGCGCTGCTACAGTGTTGCTGAGTGCACAGCTGATGAGTTTCACGGCCAGAGATTCTGGTGTCTGAATCTTCTAGCCAGAAAGTTTTAATACACTTTAATACAACAGAATTCTGGGTGAAATAAAGTCCTTTGGCATGTCTCTATTACCAGTGGAAATGTAGTGCAAGTGTAGTTTCTTTGTGTTCGATGTCACTAAATGGGAGAAGCTACTGAGCTAGCACTTGCCTGCACATTATTTAAAATTAGAGATTGCATTTTACCACCTAGATACTGATTCTTTCATGAATAGAGATTCACAGGCAAAGTATATATTTTAGAATGAGACTTGGCTGCAGAAAATGTAAATAGTGTAAATGCAACCTGTGATTAAAGGTTGTTAATTGAGGATAGGTATTGGAAAAAAAAAAATCCGGGCTGATTAAAGAAGGTCTCTGTGCTCTGTTTTTCATAAGGAAAAATGTCATGGAAAAAGTCTTCAGATAATCAAGCTCTAGGTCGTGAATCCAGTTTTTATTCTGACTTAATAGCTGAAGTAGTTAGTTATTATCATAATTGCTAGAGTAATGACAGATTGATAGATACAATGACAAATAGTTTATCATTAGTCAGTAACTTCTCAGTCAGAATTGTGGCTTCTTTGCCTCTGGAAAATTTGTTCACTTAATGGAAGTAATGCTGCAGTACTTAACGGATGGTGGATTAGTTTGTACTGTAGAGTATAAAACATTTAAAAACCTTTTCTTCTATGCTATTTGTGTATATCCAATTATTATAGTCGCTTTCTACCATAACCTACAACTCATTATACTTTTTATTACAAAAATAAATCTGTGCATTAACATTAATTCATGGATGTCAGGAGGTGTCAGCTGTAGTTTGTCTTCCATCACTCTTTTATGCTGCATCTCTTAATCCATATACTTAATTCAATAGGAATCAAAATGCTTTGGTTTTTGCCCACTTGTGGACTGGCAAATACTGCTGACTCTCTGTTGGGTGAAGTGCATCGTCTGAGGACAGCAGGCCTTTGCTGTATGGTTTATGGGGCTACGCTCAGGTGTTTGTTACACTGCTGAACGGCTGGAGAAAACTGGTTCATGCCGATCTCTTCAGTCATCCAGGGAAGCGTGGGCAAGTGGGTGGTAGAAGCTCAAAGTGTAAGGAAGAATGACCCCAAAAGCAAAAAAATCAGTAACTGCTGTGAATTTACTGCGAAGTGCTATTTTTGTAGGATACTGGAAGAAATAGGCATGCAAGATAGAATAGCAATGCACTGTGGTCAGCCACAGGTGTAACCTTTGCTCTGAAATGTGTGTGAATTAAAAAGAATTAGAGAGGTAACACACAGGACAATTCAAAATAATATTAGAGGAAAATGGCTGCTGATTGTTCTTGATTGGCTTAAGAAAGACACAAGTTTGTTTTGAGGAGAAAGGTGATGCACCTGCCTTAAATTATTGGTGGGTCTCCTTTAAGCAGTACAGGCTAAGTGGCAAGAAATGTGATTTCTTAAACTGTGTTATCTTTTGGCAGTAGTTTAACATATGATACTCTGCATTTACAGTAAGAAATGTTATTTCATAAACTGCAGCTGTTGGACTGTATTCATTATACATACTTTATGTTAATATTTCAAACAGTGTTGAGCTCTATCAGTCGTTTCTCAGAGTGAGATCTTAATGCTGAGCTCTGATCCATGCTGGACCAGATGTTGTCAGGAAATTGTGGCATCTTACTCCTTCCTTTATTCTGTGCCTTTCTGTGACATTGGGAGAGGGTTTTTTTCCATACTTAGCCAGAGCAGTGTTTTTTCCTGCTTGTTGGAGTTCCAGTGCTGGCATACTCCAAGAAGTTGGTGAAACAGTCATTTTTTTTTACATCTTTGTGTCTGAATGACCACTAATTAGCAAGTTTATCACTTTCATCATTTACAAGAGTTATCAGGCTAATTATGGCTTTTAGGGACACTGGCAGCTCGTATCTGGGCAGCCTTAGATACTCTCGATAGTGCTGTGGGTTATTTAAAATGAAAATTTGCCCTGTCTATATTCGATATTTGAAAATGCCATTCTGAGGGCTGCTTTGCAGTGCTGGAGTCTGTACGGAGGCACATCCGTGGCTTCAACCACTCTTACTCCAACCTTGCATCAGGGTGGGTTACAAGCGCTCACGGTGGCTATGCTACACGCTGAGCCAGCCAGCGAAGGCAGTCACAGTTGCAGCAAAAAGGACAGATTAAATTTGAAAAGTTTCCTGCGGGTTTGAAGATCCAAGGTGTTTTGAAAGGAACACTAGTGATTCAGCAAAACCTCTCAGATTTACAGGAATTTTTTGAGGCTCATGTTTGTGGACTGTGACACTACAGAGAGTGTTGGATTGTCATTCTTAAAATACTCTAAAAGTGAATGAGACGTTTTCTTGCTAACTCAGTGAAAGTTGAGGCAAGCTCAATTTTGTGTGCTTTCAGCTCAGATTCAAGGCACTAAAAAAAAATTATACTGAAGAGTTTCAGATATCAACTTTTCAGTTTAGAGAAAAAGTGGAAAATACTCAGGAAACTCTTGGTTAGGAGACTAGTGAAGTAGTAGAATGAGTGAAAGAATGAATGAATGGTTGCAATACTAATTTACAGGAGACAGATGGATTTTAAAAATTATCTTTATGAGCTCCCTCAGCTCCTTTAAAATTGATGAACAAAGATACCAGTAATTGAAGGAGCTAAGAGCAGTGCTGAAAGAATGACTTGAGAATAAAGAGAAAGGCGTGCAGTACTGAAGAATGAACAAGAGGAAAATACAGAAAAAGCTTTTGGAGAACTGGTGAGTATAGAGAGATATTCATATTACAAGAGAATTGTAGCAGTGAAGGAGCCATATAACATAGAATCACAGAATCACAG
>NW_010268581.1:0-33669 GCF_000690775.1 Eurypyga helias
ACTGCTGGCTCATATTCATCCATCTCTTGACAAATACCCCCAGGTTCCCATGACAAGGGGTTGAAGCTAGATGAGCTTTAAGGTCCCTTCCAACCCAAACCGTTCTGTGATTCTATGTCACCCCAGTGACTGTGAGTTATCTGGAGACTGTGGCTTAGAGGGGCAGCCATGCTCCATTCCCTGCCTCCTCCACAGTGTCAGTGTCATTCTGCAACGCAGCAGAATGCCTATGTCCTTCGATTTTTCAGAGAAGAAAAAGTTACCTTTTCAGAGAGCTCAAATGGGAAATTACCCCCCACAACAATCTGAAAGTCAGCATCCATTTGTCAAGGCATGTTTTGATCTCCTCCAAAACATGGATGGACTTTCTTCACACAGAAAGGGAAATTATCTGAGCAGAAGCATTTTGTCCTCCTTTCTCATCAGCAATCAAAAGAATAAGAGACCGCTTTTTTCCATTGCTTGCATCACTTCTGTACTTCCAAATCAGCAGCTTAATTTTGTGCCCAACCCAGCACTGCTGGGGAATGGAATTATTGGCTTTTACAGCAGTCAGGAGGGCAGGGATGAAATGTCTGAAGGTGGCTGAGATGCTACAAAGCCCAAGCATCCTCGTGCATACCTGTATGTATTCCCATTGGCAAACCTGAAAATGGCTATTCCAGATACAAAATTGGCAGTTTAAACTGCCTGCAGAAGATTGACTGGCATCTTTTACATGAGATTGCTGGGAAATGGTGGGGTACATAAGCAAGGAAAGAATAGTTAGAAACAAGATAAGAAAACCATTAGGTAGAGGTTAAAATGGGGATGGAGAAAAGGTCAATCTGTGCAACCTCTCTCCTTCTCCTTCATTTACACAGTCATGACAGAAGGCCCTGTGCTAATGTCAATCTAGAACCAGCAGCAAGTGCAAATTAGTCTCATTTGACATTCTCGTTGCAATGTTTGGGGCATGGATTCAGCCTCCTGCACATCTGCAAATCACTTGTCCTTCTCCTGGGTACAATGGCCCAAAGTAAGCGAAGCATTTAAGCAGATGCTGAACTCACAAGATTCCCAAGTGTCAGGTCTGGATCCTGGCCAGTGAAGGAGGATTTCATTGGGAAATGCCAGTTGGAAAACCTAGAGGAAATGTCCTAGGTTCAACAAACTCTACTTCAATCACTACTCATAGCCCCAGGACAGCCCATTCATGCCAACTTTCCACAGCTTTCTTACCAGCAGAGTGAAAGCCTTGGCAGCTCTGCACTAACCCGGAGTTGACTCCTGGATCCAGAGCAAGTAACCTGGAAGCCCTGAGCACCCTGGCTCCAGAAGGGGTTTTTTCATGCTTCAAGGCTTCTTGCTACAAGTATGCTAATTTGGGGGGACTTTGACACAGTCCAGATTCCTAGATTCATAAATTCCAAGGACTGCAGGACTTCCATTGCCTGATCTTCAGTATTGCTCAGCCCAAGGAAAGCCCAGGGAACATAGCTGGCCAAGGACTTTGCAACTTCCATAACATGTGGCTGGGGAGGCTTGAGACATGGAAGACTCTCCCATGGTACAGATCCAGCCAGTGGTGGTTGACCGTTGGCATGGATGTGTCATGGATTAACAAATGTTTCAGTGTCAGCTGGTAGTTGTCAGGTTTCCAGAGATACTTCTCTTTTAGATAACACCGTGCCCTGGGGGTTCTTAGAATTCATTTATTTATTTATTTATTTATAGTTCCTTGGAAATTTTCATTCATTATTTTATTGCTCTCTGTTTTTGAAAGAAAACAAATATCAAACACTGAAATTTCCTACAAACCAGGCATCAGGATTTCCACACAGCTCTGTTACCAAGCATTCATTGACACACTGAAAAAACCTGAGCCTTAACAATTCCATCTTGGCACATTAAAATCATGGAGATTTGAACCACTGGCTTTGTAGAAATATAGATGATTTGGGCTGGAAATTATTTTAAGAGATTATCTAGTCCCTCCCTTGACTTCAGGTCAGAGAAAATGGATCTGGCCTATATAATGAGTATGTAGCAGAGTATTTCCACTACATGAGAATTTCTGGTTACCCTGGTGCTATAAATGTGGCTCCTGTGTTCAAGTTTGCTTTTGCAGCTTCATGTAATTCAGGCATTATCTGCATCACTACAGGTCTGTTCTGTATGATTATCATCAAGGAAAAAAACTCTACCATCCAACAGCAGTGCAAGTATAAACTGTGTGACATAAATTGACCCTAAATCCAACTCCTGATTAATAGCTTCAGCCATTGCAAGGCTTTCCTCCTCTCTCCCAATAGCTCCATTGTCCTAGTCTCTTGTAAGTGGATTTCTTTATCCTAGGACTCCCCTACACACAACATACACATCCCCACTCGTTGCTTGAAGTTGAGCTGATTGTCTTATGTTGTGATTGGCTGAGAGTATGATTTACCACCAGATCAAGTGAAACTTCCCCTCATATGTGCAACTAGGTGAATATTGGGCAGGTCTCTTGATTCTCCTGCTCTTTGCTATAGGATCCACCACCTCCAGCAGCAGAACCATAGAATCATGGAATCATAGAATGGGTTGGGTTGGAAAGGACCTTAAATGTCATCTAGTTCCAACCCCTCTGCCATGTATTTGGGATCCACTGAGCTAATCCTTGCTTTAAGTAGATGTGCCACTGTCAAGGAAGGACTCTGAGCTGACGTTCCCATTTCTTTACTGAAGCAGAAGTCAGAAGTGTTGATCTTTCTGTCTGTCCATATTTTGCCCCAAGCATGGAGTAGGGGCACATCTGCTGAACAGCTTTCTGCTTTGCAAATTCTGATCTTTGGCTCCTTCATGTTTGCTTTGCTGTCAAAAAGGGGATGAAATCCAGCTAAACTCAGGAGTCCACCCCAGCCTTCTCCCCACTAGCAAACAATCTGGAATGGTCTGACTGCCCTAATGGGACAATATTTGTACTGCCCGGTGAGCCTGCAATGAAGTTTGTGGTTGCTCTGAGCAACTTGATGTTGTTCAGGTATATGAGAAAACTTCATGGTAGAAGAAATGTAGAGAAACATCAAAGTTTTGTGGACTGAAATTTTTCAGAAACAATCCAAGCAACAAAACAGCTTGAAATGTCTATTAGAAGATGACCTTTTATCTTCAAGTATGTTTTGGAGGTTCACAGGAACCTCTGACTCACTTTCTGCAATCTAATTGTCTTTGCTGTTGCTATTGTCTCTTCTATTACTGATGCACCTCAGTCCAGTCCTGGTTATCTATTTCTGCATTGCTATAGCATCTGTCACAAGGTGTTGTGTTCAGGGACATGTCAGCAAATCTGAAATGGGTTTGCTTGGATCCAGGATCAGTCCAGACTCAACTCCATACCTGGCAAGGGGCTACTTCTTTTCTGCTCAGACATGGGCTTAATGGCATTAGTAATGGTAGTGCATTGATGTTTTGTAGTTACTTCTAAGAGTATTAAAGAGGTTATCAGAGTAGGGCAAGCACATCTGAGCTAATCTGAGTTTTCAGACTTGGAGGACAGTAGAAAAAAAAATACACCTGAAAGGACTCAACCCTAGAAACTAGACGTTGGGCAGCCACTTGGTTGTGTGCTGTTTTGGAACCAAATCATCTGTGGAGTGGAGTTATTTAGGCCTTCCAAGTGTAACAGAACTATCAAAAACTGCTCAGGGATGCTAAGGAAGGCCTTATCTCCAGATATTCAAGGTTGAAGGCAGAAGAGCCAAACCTCATGCATTCTCTGTGTTTTGGGCCCCATATACAGGAACAACAGCCCAAATACCTTTTTCTTCATGCACACACCTCAACACAAAAGCATGTGTACATCAAGATTTTAAGTAAGAGTTTGGTTCAGTCAAAACGCAATATATTTTTTTCAAACACCAAAGGAGTTGTCTGGCTGCAAACAGTAATTACTGTCCCGTTCCCTGCTATCTTGGGTCATGGACTCTGGAAGTCAGATGCATATGCTGAAAATACCAGGGTATCTGAGTGATGCTACATGGCCTCATGTATAATTGGGAGATAGCATCCATCAGTATATACAGCATTGGAAGAGCTGGGATTAGGAAATTTATCTGCTTTCCTCTAGAGACAAATGCCAGGAGGTCACTGTGTGTCATCAGGCTTAGCCCAAGAGAGAGCTCAGCATCCAAGGTACACTTGGAATAAACTATATTTATTAAGGCACTCACCAGCAGTGATCACTTAGCAGGCAGTAGAAACATAAGGCCAGGCCAGGCTCTTCAAAGCCATTTAGAGCTGCAGCTGGCTCCTCAGCACAACAGTCTGCTCCTCCCAAAAGAAGGGGAACCGAGAGAGATCCAAAGTGCTGGGTGGACCTGCAGCTCTGACTACCAGAAAGGAGGAGTGTTCAGACACAGGTGTGATTTTTCATGGCCTCGTGTACTCCTTTTCAGCTAGCCATGACAGGTTCAGCACTGCAGCTTCAGCTGGAGATATAGCACCAAGGAAAATGTGTTTGTCGGCCTGCCGTGTCAAGATATTAGTTGAAAAAGACCTATCCCTTCCTGTCATAGTCTTATGCATACATGCTTCCAAGGGACATAAGGGTAACTAGTATATTCCTGTGAAAATATGAGAGCAGCTGTGATGCCATCCCATCACTTGCTTTGGTCCCTGTGGCTTATCTTGAAGACTTAGCCTGGTTTCTGGCATGGATAACTCTGGCATTAAACAAGATAACCAAGGAAATAAGGTGGAAAAACCTCAGGGAGAGTAATCAGGTAGAGGGGATGTAGAAAGAAGGCAGTCACCTACCCACCACCACCAAAAGAGAAGCAAAGCAGGGTGATGGAAGCACTGGGACACAAAGCCTCCTGAGTCCTGTCATCGTTGTTGTGCAGAATTCCAGTGCCACTGAGCAGTTTGCCAAGCTCCTGCAGGCAGGGATGCCCTGGGTTTGATTTTCCTCATTTGGTCATGGACAGGAACAAGCGTGTGTGCTTTGGCACCTGGCCCTGCAAGAGTGAGATGTAATCACCAAGAGGAAGGCACAGGAGAGAGTCACTGGCAAAGGCCGTTTGCTTGCCCCAACAGGGAGAAGGGGATATTTTGATGGGGTCCTTAAGTGCGTCTCCACAGAGAAAGCAGTAGGTATAGGAAGGAGAAGGGAGATATATTTTTCATAAGCCGTTTTGGTTGTTTGAGGGTATTTTCTTCTCTTGATATTGGTTATACATTTTCTGCTGGACTGAGAGGGGAAAGCTCACAGGTCAGGAGAAAGGGTTATTATTAGAAAAGCTCTTTTTCATGAAGTTTTACATCAATACATCTGCTCTTCCAGCTCCTTTGGGGAGCTCAGAACAACTCCTAGGTGGGCTGTGGGCCCCACAAATACAAGGCAGGGCAGGTGGTCAGGCACCAAACAGCACTGCACAAGAGCACTCCGGGCCGCTCCCACTAGCTGCCATGAGTCCCTGGTGCTGCAAAGCCGTGTTACCATACCACACGCTGATTTCTTCAGCAGCACAAAAAAATGCAGCTTTAGCGCCGCTGGGACCCAAACAACTGTTCAAAGCTGGCTTATGTCTCTGCTCATGGCATCCACAGGTCCATGCAGACCTCGCCATCAGTGTCAGCAAGAGGCAGCAGCTTGCTTTGAGACGGAAGGACCCAGAATGTGCTCTGCAGTGCTTATTTCTTCCTATCTTTGTTTGCTCTGGGTAATTACTAGCACACCAAAAGATATTAGCTTTAGATGTAAGAGTACGGAGAGACTAACTGGTTTCAAATACCAACATTGAAGCTCATTGTAACTAATTAAATGTTGACATGATCCCCAACAAGCAAAACCTTCGTTATACTCAATTAAACCCCTTGACACAGATGCTTGACTCATTGTCAGTCCCTCTAATTAAGAACAAATGCATAGAAATGTAAACATCACAGCATACATGTGTCAAACCCAGGGAAAGATCTTGCAGCAGGGAATAAAGGTCCACTGCTATTCCCAATTAAAACAGTTTCTGGAACTGATCAGCTGTTTCCCAAACAGTTCTTGCGCTTATCATGTCTGCAGACCCTCTGTGACACAATGATTTTTACAACTCTTCTATATGTAGGACCTACCGCATTTTGGAATGGAGTTTGCTGATTGTAGTCATAGTTTACAAGGCTAAAAGGGACTGCTCTGACTATCTGCTGTGATTTACAGATGATTTCAAACCTAAGCACCTCTTCCAATAATTCCTTCAACACCCCCATTACTCAAAAACAGTTTTCTCCTTAGAAGACACTCAGCATTATCTCAAGACTGCAAATAGTGGAGAACCCATGTCTCTAGTTACACTTTTTCCAGTTGCTTTATATCCTTGCTATTAAAAATGAAATGCTTTCTTTCCAGGGTAAATTTATCTAGCTATAACTTCAAGCCATTAAATTTCTCTACTATTCTTGGCTAGATTAAAGATACGTTTGCGATCAGAAATAGCTTCCCCTGTATCTCACTGCAATGCATGAGCAAGTTGCTTCAATTTCTCTTGGATAATGCCAATAGATCAAGATCCTTTAATCTCATGCTCTAAGTCAATTTTTCCAGACCTTTGTGGTCTCATAGAGCTCTCGGACCATTTTCTGTCTCCTTGGCTTTGTTCCTGCACTGTGGGCACTGTAATGGGACATGGTTTTCCATATGAGCAACCTCCATTTTTCAGTCTTCCTTGGTCTGGTTCATCTGTTCCTGTCTTATCTGTTCCTGTCCTTGTCTTTTTTATGAACTGAGCTTGCATTATTATTACTAATGCTCTGTGAAATGCTACTCCTCAGTGGACATGCCTTTTCATCCAACAGCCTTGACAACCTTTGTGTGAGGAAGGTAACTGTAAGAATAAGATATCAACTATTGCTGGAAGGAAAGATATCCCTGGAGGTATTGAAAAGATGTAGAAATGTGGTGGTTAGGGACATGGTTTAGTGGTGGATTTGGCAGTGCTGGGTTAACAGTTGGCCTTGATGATCTTAAGGGTCTTTTCCAACCTAAATAATTCTATGGTACTCCTCTAAAGAACCATTTCAACAGAATGTTCCCATGTGCTACTATTCAGGGTGGGCATGGACAGTGGTCCAGAACTGACAGTATTGCTAATGTATGCAATACTGGGATTGATACTGGGAACCCTCTACATTCAGAAGATGTTTCATGCTTAATACCCAGAAGTTTAATGGGAGTTCAATCTGTAGCTACCTTGAAAATCTGTACTGTACCTTTCAGGTCAGGGAGCATCAGATGTCTTATCTTCACCCAGAATTACAAGATATTTGTCTCTAGGTACAAACAAGTTGATAGTATCGAAGAAGCGCATTACTGGTGTTGCCTGAGACAGATGGTTTCAGCTGCAGGAGAAATTGCTCTTTTCAGCATTGACTATCTGAAGGCAATTAGTAAAGGGAGATGCATTTGTAGGGAAGCTGGGTCCTGCTTCACAGCAAGTGTAGAGTTGCTTTACCCAGCCATAGATCCATTGTACAAGACAAGGCTTAACACCTCTGTTTGCAGATCTACTGACTGAGACATCCTGGGGACCCGTTGGGAGCCACCCCCTTGCACCCCCACATTCTGTGCCTTTAGACTTCACTGTTGGTGGAAGTGCACAAGAAAAGCAAGTTTTACATGGCATGGGGTTTTGTTCCCTTGATACAAGGACCCATCAAAATCTCCTAAGAGGGAGGTGGCAAGTCAAAAACTAGTAGTGATGATGGGAGAAGAGGACATAACTATCTGGGTTGACACCAGCATTGACAGGGGTTGTTCTTAAAAGCAACACTTTCCTAAGAAGAGGTGGAAAGTCCACTTAGGGTCACTTCCCTAGAACAAGAAGTGAATATGCAAAATTAACATATCCAAAAGTTAATTAGGAGTCAAGGCCACATCAAGACAGGGAGCACACCCCAGATCCCATGGCTATTACTTCTGAGCAGTAAGTGAAGAGCACAGGAGGCAAAAAGGCTTGTTTATCTAACGAAAAGGCGAGGGAGAGGCAGACAGATATCTCATGGGACGTACTCAAACTGCCATGAAAATTGAATGCAAATTTCCATCCTTTTCCTTTAGGATCAGAGATTAAAAAAAGAAACAGAGATAGGGCAGAGATGGAGCAGGAAGAATGTCAGTGGAGAATGAGCCTCATCACCATAATGAGGCACTTTGAGACACTCATCTCTTCTCAGCAGAGATCCCATTGCCCTGTGCAGGCATTTAAACCAGGAAATGCAGCAAGTTTCTTGCATTCTCTCTCCTGAAATGTCTCCTTAAAACTCTACATGGCTATAAAGCTTAAACAAAACCACAATGATATGATGGTTGGTCTGCTACTACATTTCTTGGTCCTTCCCAGCATCTCTTCATGCTTGTCCCAGGCTCAGCTCTGTGGCTAAGACAGCCAGGCAGCCAGTTTTTGCCTCATGTGCCGTTTTATTTTCTATTCAGCCATGACATCCAGGTGGATTGCTCAGGAAATGAAAAATACCAGTAGTCTGGGGTTTCTGGGCTTGTCACCCCTTCCCACTGACACATCCTGATGCCACTCTGCATGCTTATATCATGCCACTGGTTCTTCTGGACACTGCTCTAGTCTGGGCATCACAAGGTCTCTCCTCCCCTGACGTGGTGTGACCCATTCAGTCTCTCCCATATTCACTGCCAAACATACTGTTGGATCACAAATCCTGCAGTACACGCTTTGTGTGTGCTGGGCACCTGCAGGAAACTTCTGCTTAGTGTTGGGCAGCAAACACTGCCTTTGGGGACTGGTTTTCCCACCACTCTGTGTTTGTAGAGTAACTAGCACGAAGCATGGTCCCCCCCATCACATCAGCACTAGCAAATAAAAGGAATCACGGTCAATTTGTTAGCCACATGCCTGGCATTGCCACAGCTAAACCCTCACAAGCAGGGATCTGTATTCAGGTACATCCCTTGGCTCTGCTACCCACTGCACCATGGCCATGTCCAAGTAATGCCAGGGTCCATGCTAACAACCTGGATGAGCCTCAGTTGAAATCTGGTCCCTTATCCTGTCCCTGTTCACTGTACCCGCAGAGATATGGCTTAAGTGCATCACTGCTAAATAACCAGATAAGAGAGGTGCAGCTGGTCACATCAGATGGATGACATGACCTTCCCCATGGAGATGGGCAATCTAAGAGGGATCCTTTGCAGGCAGCCGATGTGGCATTAAAAAGGAGACTTTATCACTTCCAGTTAAGGGCTTCAGGAACTGTTGGGAGCGATGAGGATGTTGTTATCTCACCATTTGTGTTATATTTTTGGAGCCCTGTTACACTGACCCATTGTTTTCTGAGAGGGGGAAAACATCTCCATTTGAAGTGCAATGTTTTTAGGCCTTGGTATCAGCTGAAAGCTGGCTTTCAGGGCTGGGGAAAGAGAGTAAATCTTTGCTATCTCTCCCAAATAATTCCAGGCTGGGGGAGAAGGAAATAGGACTTTTTTTTTCAGTTTCCCTTCTTGTCACAAAAAATAACCCAGAAAGAAAGAGAAGGCAAGTGATGAGAAACTCCGCAGAATTTTCCATGCAAACTAAAGCCAGAAGGGCTGTGCCTTGGAGCTGGGTGCGGAAACAGGGCAGGCGTTGGAGGATTTTCCCCTCCAAGCCTGAAAAGAAACAAGAAGTTGGCTGGCTGGTCTTGAATAACCCCTCCTGAGCCTGCAAAGCCGGTCCCAATTTTTCATCAGAGCTGAAAATACCAACCTCCCCCATCCTTTCTTCCCCACCCTTTCCTCCACAACGTCACAGCGCCCGGGTCTGGCGGTGCAGCTCTCTGGAGGATGCTGTTCAGCATCCTTTCACAGCCGGTGATGCCAGGAGGGGGCATGGGCTGCGAGTGCTGCGGTGCCAGGCTCCACTGCCGATGACGTGCTGTCTGCCCAGTTCTGATATAAACAGAATGTCCCTGGGACCGGCACGGTGGAAACGCGCTGAGGAAGCTCCCACACCTCCCCTTGATAGTGTGTTTCTCAAACACTGGCGTCCCGCCACTAGCAAGTTCTCCAGACTCGGGGCAACCAGCATTGCCAGCAATCAGCTTAAGTAAACCTCCCACTGTAGCATCCTTCTAGATCGACAGTCTTATCTCTGTTGGGTCCTGGCGATGCTCACCCACCCAACATGAGTTCTGCTCACCGCGCGCTGTAAATTAAAGTGATTCATGCATTTTGCTTCTGGGGGGGAGAATTTCTTCCTGGGTGGGGCCCAATGAAAAACTGCCTTTTCCCTTTGTGCAGCTCAGATCTGGCCTCACTGTACATAAAATGCCATGTGTTCCCAGCAGGATTCAGCCCTTCCAAGGCCTACCCCGCAGCCAAATCTGATCTACATATTTACGAGCTTGTAAACAGGACGGGGCGGGTGAGTTCACATTCTTAGAAAACCAAGTGCAGAGAAAAGAACTTCTGGGTTGGAAAAACAAAGAGTAGTCCTTGGGTCCGACCCAGCAAACACAGTGGTTTTTCCAAGACTTGGATGACTTGCTTGAGAATCATTCCCCTCCACTCCTTTTCTACAGGATTTCCCAAGCTTGTTCTTTAGTTGGAAAAAATGCTCATTCTCAATGTTTCTGGCCAGAGTGGAGGAGACACCTTGATAGAAGGGGACATTTTATCCTGGAGGTGAGTTGAAGCCAGGCTTCTGTCTGCAGTAGCCACAGAGGAACAGCAGTTACTTGCAAAGGGAGATTGAAGGAAGATATTGAAAGGAGCTAGAACAAGCCAGTCATAGTGCTCACCACAAAGTGTCATTGTGTCTGCCAATAAATGCAAGAACTAGTAGTCTCGAACAGTGGTTCCCAACCTGTGGTCTCCAGATCTTGATGGCCCATGAAGGCTTAGTAAATGGTTCATGGAAAACTAGAGTATAAGCGAGCCAGCCAGTTTGCAAAGAACAATGAGAAGTAACAAGATTTGGTTCAGAAAACTTGGAGAACCACTGTTCTAAAGCCCTGTGCTATGTCCATTCAATATTTATAGATACAGAAGCAGAGAGCTCTTTGTGTCAAGGACTGAAGGAAACCTTTTGCTATCTTCTTGCAGAAAAACCCTTTGATGACATTCTATGAAATATACATGTCGAAGGAATTATCACAGGGCTGAGTCTCATCGGTGCTCCTACTGACTTACCCACAGTTCAGTACATATTTAAGTTCTCTGCCCTTTATATACAATATTTTCATCTCTCTAAATAATAATGTTGATGATCATCAAGTTCTTATTGAATTTTTAGAGTAGTCCATGAAAGGAACATTCAACAAAGTCATGTAATATTTCCTAATACTGATTAGATGATACATTAGTGTGAGGGCTATTAGGAACCTCTCCCAACATTTGTCCCTTCCACACTCTTCAACCTCCACCCAGCTGAGAGCACCAATTCTTCCCTATTTATCCCAGACTTTGAAAGCTAAACACTGTAAGATGGTTTTGAGATATATCAGGATAGTGTCTCAGTTGGTTGCTCAGCCATTGAGGTGCCTGGGCAAAAGGCGGAAACACAGATCCACTGGGTTGCCAGTGGAAACCGGTTGGGAACACAAAAATGTAGAAATACCCCCATAATCCACACACCTCCTTTTACAAGAGGCTTTGACAGACAGGAACATGAAGGCTATATTCCTAACCAACCCCACATTGAATTTTGCCTCCATTCCTGAAAATCCCATATGAGATTTTACTTGCCTGACTAATCCTGCAGCCCATCATGCAGGGAACAGAAACCCACAACAGGCACTGATAATAGTCATGTCCTGTGTTGCTGGGTAGCTTCTGCTTATACCTCCTAAAAAGGCACCACTTGAAGGCAATTCTTCATGTCGCAGAGTTAGGAGAGGAAGACTTTTGGTTGTGGTGGGGTTAACCTACTGCACTCCCAAACCAACTGCCACAAGACTCCAAAGCAAGGAGTTAACAGTAGCCATTCTCCTTGGATTCCCTGTGCATAAAAGTGCCGGACTAAAGGCTTTTGTGGCCCCAACACTGACTTGGCACAGCACAGGTTTGCTTAGGAGATGGATAGGTCTGAGCCCAAGGTATTTTGTCATCAGTCGTATGAGATTCCTTTTGCTGAGCTGGATTTGTTGTGCTAGATTAAAAGCCAGACATCCAGGGCTCAGTTCAGTAGCCCAAGCGCCAGAATCTAGTGCCATCTGAACCACCTCAGAGTCTCTGAGGCACCAGCACAGACCTGGCTGGTATGAGACAATTCACAGAGGACCCACACCTTTCTGAAACATTCGCAGTAGACCAAGATATACCGGGTTGTCTAAAACGGCTCTTGCCTCTGGTGTTGAACCACCCAAGTGACTCCAGTGGGATGGCAGCGCAGGCATGAGGAAGCTAAGGACGTAGCCTCCTACTCCTGTGAAGAGTTATGGACCTCCAAAAAAGATCATTATGCAAGCCAGCAGTTAAGGACAAAGTTATCCAGGGCCAAGAACTTACAGTTTGTTGTCATACTGTTAAAAGCTCCCACAGAACTTGAATAAGCAGCATCTTTGCTTATTATTATTATTTGCAATCTATGCCTGGGGTTGGGTCTTTGCCCATGAGACATTATACCTATGGCTTACTCCTGCTGCAGATGGCAGCTAGTCAGCTGGTCCGTAAATGCTTCCCTTTCCTGAGGGCTGGTCGCAGGGGCTGTGTTACCCAGAAATGTGCCTGCGATGCCATCGTGCAGCAAGACCTTCACGCACTGGATGCTCCCACGTTTGCAGAATGGAGCCATGGGAGTGCTCCTCTCTGAATGGCACGCTGATTTTTGCCTTCCCCTGGAGGGAACCTAGCAACCCCACAAGGCCACTGTGTTCATTCAGATCCTGAGCCAGATGGAAAATTTCTTTTCAAAGACCGCTCCAGGCGTGTTTCCTCTGCTTAACTCAACGTGGCCTCTGTCGTGCTCATTCTCACATCGGCATGCGGTTTCCAGTCTTCTTCCTGTTCAGACAGCAAAAGAAGAGCTCTTGACATGCAACTCAGTTACCCTGACATTTTCCTTCTCTCAGGAGACATTTTTATGGGTTTTTTAATTCATTTGCATCTGGCAAATAAGAACCTTCCTGATATATCCCTTTGGATTTCCCAGATTGTCCAATCTTCCAGACCTATTTTTTTTTTCTAATTTTATTTATGTCCTTTTCCTAAGTCTCATGATTTTAAGATTTGTTTTAAAGTCCCCTTTGGGGCTGGAGTAAGTCTATTATCCATGAATCGTCAAGTAATAGGCAGTTGGATACACATAAATCTTTCCCAAGCATAAGAAACACTGCAAAAATATTACCTTTAAGGGAGTCTGTACTAGAAGCCAGATGAAAAAAGCTTACATCTTCATCTTCTTTTTAATGTTGTGGCTCATTTTCAAAGCCCATCTTCCTACAGACCCTCCCACATTCAGCACTGTCTGTAGCCCTGAATTGGCTGCCCAGCCCTCTTCTTGGAGCTAAAAAGTCTACTCCTGGGCAGGGTTGAGGTGGGTTAATGGACAGCTTGGTTTGAAGGCACGGAGAGGACAATGCCTAACAGCATGCTTGGGACTACCCTCTGTACAGCCCCCTCCAACACTGAACCAGCCATGCTCTTCACCACTGAGCGAGCAAAGTACTCATGATGATGAGCTCATCAGGTGGCCCAGGATTAATGACCAGCAACAGTTTCCAGAGCCCAGGTCCTGGCTTCATCACAGGCATGAGAAAGCTGATGGGCCAACACTGCCTTCCACAACGTGCAAAGGAGATTCTTGGTCCTGATCTTCATTCCCTTTCGACAGCATTGCCTTAATCATTTTCAAAGCTTTGCTTTAGAGTGAGCTTGGTTTGTGGTATCCAAGTGCAGGTGTGATTTTAAAATCTCTTTCTCTTTCCTCTGCCTAGTCCTGCCTGAGTAGGGTACTTAGAGCTTCTTTTAAAATTCAAGAAGCAGGGAAAAAACTCTTAGTCCTCATCCTACTGGCATATATATTTCAAAAGAAGTATATACTTCTTCAAAAGGAAGAAATTCTTCACAGTGAGGGTGGTGAAGCACTGGAACAGGTTGCCCAGAGAAGCTGTGCATGCCCCATCCCTGGAAACTTTCCAGGCCAGGCTGGATGAGGCTATGAGCAACCTGGTCTAGTGGAAGGTGTCGCTGCCCATGGCAGGGGGGTTGGAACTAGATGGTCTTTAAGGTCCTTTCCCACCCAAACCATTCTATGATTCTATGAAAAGAATGGTTTTGCCATCATGCCACAGGGCAAGGAAAGCAAGGGAATCCCTTCTTGGCCCTTCTACAGATCCAGGGCTCTGTACATCTTTAGATCAACCCCTGTGCAGTGGCAGGTTACAAACCCTAGGGATAAATTAATTATTCCTTAATGATCTTGAGCAAGACTTTCTTCTTTCCAGATCCCTAATGAAAGATGGAAAGCAGTATATTCAATTCAGGGTGATGAAGCTTTGGGTAAGGTACTAGCATGGGACATCTGGGTCCTTGGAGGGAGAATGCAATGAATCTAATGAATTCCTGGGGATTTTCTGCTGCTGCTTTCAGCTCTGTGTCCCCAGATGAAGGGTCAGTTCCCTCTCAAGTAACTTGGCATGCTGAACCTTCTTTGGCCCCCCTCACCTGTCTATAGTATCACATAAGCACCTTCTCAATAGTATACAGCAAATCACAAGTTTAGCTACAACTCACTTAGAAAGCAAGCTAACTACTAGGGGTCAGCTATAGTGCTAAAAAAAACTTTAAAAAGAAAAAAAAGGCAGACTATGGTAACAAGCCTCCAGAGCAAGGGCTGTAGAGAAGACTAGAGCAGACAAATTGTTTCATAGCACCTGGCCCAAAGCCTCTCTTGAGCCTCATGCAGTGCCCCATTGGTCCTACAACATAATTACACTCTTATGGGAGTTGTGAATCTCTGGAAGAGCTGGGGGTCCTGTGTGGCAGCCCACCAGAGTGGATATTCTGTCTGAAAAAGATGTTTTGCACTGCATGCCCTGTGATGTGGCATGAGAGCATATGGAGTTAATTAAGGGTTCAGAGCCTGCTGGAACGATGTTAGAGGACTTCATAGTCAAGTCCTTATGGCCTTTTGGGAATGGTCTCTGGAGTGAACTCTTCCCTGGAGCAATTTTAACTGGAGAGGTCTAGCTGGACCCTTCTAAGCACATTAGCACTGTGCACAATCCAAGACTCAAATTGCTTGTCAGCTTTCTGTTAGGTAACAGCGTAGATGTACCTGTGTGACTCTTCACTGTGTCACCCTTCACCACTATGGAAGGCTCACTGGTGAAGTTCTTCCAGTGATGGAAGTCCTAACTTGCACTGGAGAGAATCTGATGCATGGGAAGTTTTGGAAATTCCTCCTAAGAGAGGAGGAGATCACCAAATGCCAATGACATCAAGGGTGAAATCCATCTGGAGTAACCTTGATCCCCATGATATGGTTTCCCATGAGCCAGGAGCCTGGGTCCAATCACCTGAGACCTAGTGAGGTCTACCTGCCCAGTATGGGCTTACACTTAGGTTGAGATGGATTACTCCATTCTCACCACAGAGTTTACTAACTAAACCACTAATGGTAAGAGGAGCCCATGGGCCTGCTCAGATACCTAAATTCACTTACGTGATACACGGAAGAGGTCCAAAATTTTCAGGAAATTTTAGGCCTCACATACATCCTCACGGCAATGACTCCCATCAGTGGCCCAGATTCATGTGATTTCTCTGAGAAAAGCTCCAACGTGAGCTTTGTGTGGAACAAAGGACAATTTCAGCCAAAGTCCTACTGATGTGATGCAGCTTAGAGGAGAGCTTTGGAGCCATCACTAGAATCATACTGCCTAGACGTTAGGAGACAGGTTTGGGGACTATGAATTATACCAGTAAACGATCAGAACAAGGCTCTTCTGCATTATCCTTCTCTTGCTGACAGGGAAACTGCACTCAGGCCTCAACTTTGAGATCCTGCTTGAGAGTGTTGGTGTTTTTCAGAGCCCTTGACCTACCCAAGGCTGGTCCCTCTTGCCTTTGCAACTGCTGCATCACCCCTGAATAAACCATGCTTCCCTGAGCCCCACGCACCACAGGCTACACTCCCTCCCCATGGGGACCCCACACATCAGATATGCACATCCCACCGTGGGCTTTTGCATTACCAGGGGCTTTCCAGGAGGACCTCTCCAACCATCAGCTTGGGACAACGCAACAGTGCCTAGAAGGTAGGCAATGTGCAGGGGAGGTGTGATTTCTCCCTGCTTTTCTTCTCGGGCAGATCAGGGTGCAGAAGCTGGAGCAAGCAGTCATGTCTATGCATGGAGAAGCACACAGGCAACTCAACTGGGCTTTCATTGACATGACAGCAGCTGTCGCTTATCTGTGACATTGTTTATGGTGTCAGCTGGAAGGCTCACAGTCCTGAGGAATTCCACTTGATATCCCAACGCCATCGCCCTCCAGGGAAAACACTGGAGTCACTGCGAACATGCTGTCCTCCTCCCTATGCCAAGCAGCTCTCAGATCCGTCCTGGGAGGGCAGTGAACTCCCCCATCACCCCAAGACATGACACCAGCTACAATGATGTGTTAACCCTCTAGGGACCCTGCTACACCTATAGATGCCCAGTGGAAGTGGTCAATAGCAGATGGAGGAGAAGGATGGGTAAGACTGGTCAGAAGCTGAGACTCCCACATATAAACAGAAATTCTGGCTGATATCCAGCCCATTCTTCCATAGCTTGGCAGCTACATTAGGGAGGTTATCCATCATGGGAGCCCAGGAAGGAGCTGGCAAGGAGAGATGCAAGCTGAGTAATGGGCAGAAAGTATCAGCTCATGATTGCTTTGGATCAGATTTAATTAATCTAGCCTGTGATAGAGAGAAAGAAAAGAGGGAAGACTGACTCTTCCCTTGGCCAGGAGAGCACACAATGAGCTTCGGCAGCTACAGTACCTCTTATGCCAGGGATTTTCCAATACCAGCTGCTCTTGACTTGCTGCTCTGATGCATCCTGAGGGATCTTCAAACCCCCTCCTCACCTTTGAGGCTACATTCAGGAGAAGCTTGGGTGATGGGACACCCATCCCCATCACAGGCCTAATCCTATATGTGGATTTCTGGAGCTTCCAAACTAAAGAACAGGGTGGTTTGCACCTTGGTCAATTTTTTTCCTTTCCATGAGTTTAGCCAATCATTTTGGAGCATCCACACCCTCCTGCTGCAGGGACATCCACAGCTGAGCATCATGCTATGAGATGAACTGTCTCCTCTGCTTTTAGCCTACCACCTACTAGTCTCCATCTCCTGTGATGCCACTTGCAGTGGAAAAGGCAGTGAATAATAGCTCTTTATTCACCTTCTCCATGGCATTCCACCCACACCTGCAAGGTCCAACTCTCCATAAGCTGTTTCGTCCAGGGCCATTCCCCATACAATGCCCACACCAAGCAACTGCGAGGCCCCGTGTCAGAGTGAGCAATCCTGCTGCTCCTTGTGTTTCCCATTCATGGTGGGACAGCACTGGGGCGTGACTCTGGCACTTTGTTCTGCCCACCTGCTATCACGTCTGTGCCACTTTTGTGCGTTGGACTATTCAGGACATGCTGTAAGGCAGGGACCTTTTAAAACAAAGATGTCTCTGCCAACTGCGGCAGAAAGCAAGCCTGCTCACAGATTCTGGTTGCGTACTGGGAACCGGGGCCAGAATTTAGATTGGACAGGGTCCATTTTCATTTCTGCATTTGTCTTTTTTCTTGTTTTGCTTTATTTTTTTTGAGCGCTGAACACTGAGGCCAGCAACTCTCCTAACAACCCAGTGATATCACCTTCAAGTGAGTCATGGGGAGGGCAGGGTGGAGAAGTACAGACAAGGAAAGATCATGAGATTGTTCTTGCTCAAAAAAACTAAAAAAATGGGATATGTGTTCAGATATGTAGAGGGGACACTGCATCCACTAGCCACCCAACACAGGGTGTCACAGCTTTGGGGAACATGCCCATGGCTTCAGAGATTTGTAGCTAGCTGGATTTTTTCCCCAGATAGGAGCAGGGTGACATTACCTCGGAAAAAAATGTGTAGGCTCACACACCATATACACATGCATATGCAGATCCTACACACACAGACATATACTCACCCTGTAAGAATACCAATAAATTACTTCTTTATTTTCACTTCAGAGCACATACCATATTGGCTCAATCTGTACACCACCAAAAAAAATGAAATTCAATCTTCATATCATGTTTAGGCTCTGACTCCAGTCACTTTACAGTGTGGGGGCAGGATTTCCCTGAGCTCACCTGCAGCTTGCTTGATTTCTTAATGATCCTGAAGGCAATTATCTAGGGTTACATCAGGATCTGCAGTCCTTGCTCAGACCCAGCTCCATCACTAGGATTCAGATTCTGCAAGATGTGAAATGGCCTTTTATAAAATGACAAAATGTATAAAGTCCTCAAACAGACTTCCTAGACTCCAGTAGTATTGTTATAAAAATTATGTCTATTAGGAGAAGACAAAGTCCTCAGCAGGATCTCCATAAGCCAACACAGAGCCTTCTCAACAAGGCAGCTGCATCCCACCCTACCTGGGAGCATCCTACACCAACATACAACCAGATCCTACAACCACCAGGGGAGAAGATGTCACTGGGTAGGCAGCCAGGATGAAGAAGGAGCATCTCAGAGGTCTGTCCTTACTTAGCAGGCTGCCTCTGTTCTTCACAAGTGGATTTGGTTAGGTTGGATGGAGGCCTCCCTACTAGCAGCAGAAGCAGCAGTCCCGCTGAAGCAGGGCAAGTCATGTCTCCATTATCCTCTCCTTATGAGGGCTCTGGGGTCCTAGATGTTCCAGTGTGGCAGGGTTTTCTGGATCCCAGCACACATACTGCACTGCTCACCACACGAAGACTACCTCACAGGTGGATGTCCCAAGCCGGGTGCCAACACCTCCCCTTTTGGAAAGTACACTAAGCTTTGCTGTGAAGTGTTAAGCTGGATGCCCAAGAGAGATTTCCAGAGAGATTATTTTGAGTGAGTAGGAAGAGTTCCTCTTTGAAACAAGACCATATTTCACAAAACTGTAATGTGACACAGGTCCTACAACATTTGGGCTTCCTGTTCTTTGATAGTGCCCTGCTCTGGCTTTGATGCTTTTGAGGCCAGATCATCAAAAAGTGCTCTTACACTGAGATATCAGGCTGAAGTGCTGGTGCATCACTCTGTGTTGCTACACCTGATGTTTTACACCCATTTTCTATTTCTGGAATTTGGAAGCATCTGACAGTGTTTCCTGAGCTATTCAAGTGTCCATTACCCAGTACTCTCTTCCACACACCCAAACTACATCTGTGCTCCTATATAGACACTGTTACAAAGCCCAGTCCAAAAACTCTCCCTCTCTAGAAATGTTGATGCATATTAGTATGTGTAAAAGCAAGAGCTATTTTCTTCCATTCTTTACTCATTCCCTAAATAAAGCCCCACAACTCTTCCTTACGTGCAGCCTCTCACTGCCTACCAAGAGAGTCTGGTGCTCCAGCATGTACGAAGTTACCAGCCGAGGACCTGTTCTGGGGACTCTCTGCCTAGTTCTGTTCCTCCCAGTGTGATGAACTGAGGAAACTACGGATGCACTCAGTACACATCTTCCAAGGGGCACACTTATTTGCATGGTAATGAGGATGGTAATGAGCCCCTTGTCTTCAGACGTACACAAGGTTCTAGCGGGTGAAAAACAGCCAAAGTTGAAAATCAGGGAATTCATAGGGGTTTTTTTCTTTTCAATTTGCATTTTTTTATCTGGATGTAAAAGACAAAGCACTTAGTACAGAAACCTCATTGTGCAATGAACTGCTAAACACTAGATATAACTTATTATTTTAACAACAGTCAGGCTGTTTAAGCAAGCACCAATCTCTTAAGTAGCCTGGCTCAAGCAGTAATTACTAGTCTCATTTCTAAAGAGACCCTTCTTTTATTTGCTTTGTTACCATAGCTTTTTGGATTTTTTTCCTCTCTTTTGAAGTTAAAAAATGCTACATAAAGCTGCAGCGCCTCTGAGAACCCAGCACACACTGCAAGCAGGGTTCACAACAGCCTTGTGAAAGGGATTATGGTAATTAGCCCCCTTCTCCAGAGGGGAAACTGAGGCACGGAAAATCTCCCCAACAAAGCTATGAGCAGGATCACATGCTTAATGAGCTCCTTTACCTGTATCAGACCCAAATGCTCACACTGAACTACAGCAGGGTCAAGCTGGGACAATACAATGTCTTAGGGCTGACAGCCAGGGATCCACTTGCAGAGAGCGCAGGGCTCTGCGTGGAGGCTGGTCCCTGGGCAGGATGGAGAGGGATGGCAGCACGGGCAGGAAAACAGACCCATCAAATATTGCCGAGCCTGAGACTGAGGAGAGGAATTGATGCCAGGATTGGAAACCCGCTTCTAGTCCACATTGCCCAAGGCATCAGGTGGTGCCTGTAGGACCAGGGTGGTGGGTTGGGGGCAGTTGGAGAAAGGGTGGAGGCTCAAAGTCATGGCTGGAGGGAGAACGGAGGAGATGCTATATGCAACTCAAAGGGGGACTGTTCTCAGCACCACCGAGGTGTTTAAAAACTCCTGGCTAAACACTCAGGGGTGGTGTGTTAGAACTGGATGTGGTGAGCACCACCACATCCAAGCAGCCTAGCACCAACCTATAAAGCTCACCACCGCCCCAGAAGGATTAAACCCCTTTAATAAAAAATAGCTAAGGTGGGGTCATTGCCTCTGCAAACCCCTAACCCCAGTGCCCATGGTTCAAAGCCACCAGTGGCTGCTCATTAAACTGCAAATGCTGCTATCTGCAGGGAGCCCCAGGTCTTTTCAGCAGAGAGATGTCAGTCCTGCTTACTGTCCTTATCCAGTGCCTCCTTCCGCACACACCAACAGCCAGCGTGTACTCCAGCCCTGCGACTCGGGGTGGCCGTCGGCAGATATTTCAGCTGCATGGCTGCCTCTGTGCTTTCCCTGCCTAGCTATCAGCAAACGCTGAGATCTGTCTTTATTCTCCCACGTCTCCATGATGGAGTAGCCCACATACCTAATGATGTGTCTGGCTGTCATTTCAGACTTTTTAGGCACGGGTGTAAGAAAGCTTTACTGGAACCAGTGCTCTGGGTTTCCTGGATGATGTCTTTTTCTCCAGCAAACAGCTTGGGGAGCATTTACGTAGTGTCAGTCCCAAATTTCTGCCTCCTGGCACCTGTTTTACTGTTTTGACACCAAGCTTTTGAGCACAGGGAAAATAATAATGATATCCAGAGCTAATGTTATTTACTAAAATACAAATTAATGCTCAGTCACATGGCAGCACGATTTGTCATCCAGAGCTAAAATTAAAAGAAATTAAGGCTGAGTCAGAAAGTTATTTCAGATCCGAGTGGGGAACGCTGAGTGATGGGAGCAATACTGACACCTCCTGGCTGAAAAAAAAATCCCCAGCTTTTTCACCAAGAAAACCGCCGGGAACCTTCAAGCACAAAAGCATAAATAGGGGTTGGGGTGGATAAAAAATTTTCAAGTAGCAGGTACGAGCTTGAGGCAGTGGATATTATCTGAGCTCACTTTAAGGGTCTGCCTTAGCATCACAGTAAAATTTGAACAGAGGGTATATGAGATTGATGGCACAAAATACCTGAGGGTAGGAGGTGAAGGTGTGTTGCTCTTCCATCAGTGCAGCTGACAGGGCTGTATCCATCCTTCTGTGTTGCAGTGGAAGACTGTGCAGCGCAGCACGTAGGAAGAGGCAGGCACCAAGAACAGCTCCCTGCAATCCAGCCAAGCAACAGTTTTCTCCTTTTGATCTGGAATGGGACATTAAACCATTGGTTTAATGGGGGACCAAGGGGACCATTAAACCTGTTACCCAAAATTATGCCTTCAGCTCCTGCTATAAGGTGTCAGAAAGCAGCCCAGCTCCCAGATATGGAGGATACCTCTTGAGTGCAAGTCTTCTGCATCAGTTCAGAGCAGGATAGCTGAACCCACAGTAAGGGAAACAGGTTGGCCATAGGGATGTTGGCTCCTGCAGCAGGACTTTGAATCTATCTTCTGGAGTGGATCTCCTTCAAAACGTAGTGTGTGCTGGACTAGGCGGGGTTAGCTGGATGGTGGTCAGGAGAGAGTTGTGAGAAAAATCCTCCGCCTTCCCTGCCTCTCATGCTTGTGTAGCTGCTGCAGCAATTAACAGCCTCCCCCAAGCTGTATGGGCTTACCATGATGGCTCACAGCTGCATTTAGGGTGCTGAGTCCTTTGCTGTGAACCCTTTCACAGTGGGGGCTAGGACGTTCCTGCCAAAGACGACCATCACTCATCATTATCACTTTAGGGTTGATGTCTTGAGGTCCTGCAGTGGCCAGACCTTCACTCTGGTGGCAACAGCATTGCTAGCCAAGGAGCTAACAGCAGCATCAGACCTTCAGCCATTTCTGCAGGTCTCGCCTTTTGTGGGCTGGGCTGACCACCGCCCTTTCTACCCTGTGCTGCCATACCCTTCCCCTTCCTCTAACCACGTTTTTTTTTATCTCTTCCAAGGTTCTTTCTTCCCATCTCTGAAGCCCTCTGAAATGGTCTTCAAGGTCATCTTCTGGCTGGGATACTTCAACAGCTGCGTGAACCCCATCATCTACCCTTGCTCCAGCAAAGAGTTCAAGCGAGCCTTCATTAGGCTGCTCAAGTGCCAGTGCCACCGGAGAAGACGGCCCATCTGGCGTGTCTACGACCACCACTGGCGAGGGGCCTCCATGAACAGCTCGGTGCAGGACTCTGAGACGGACATGAGGCCCAGGATTAGCACCCTGAACAGCTCATTCATATTTAACTCCTCCTTGCAGGAGAGAGCCGGTAAGAGGCGAACACTCAGCTTCAAGGGCTGGAAAATGCTCACTCCTTTCCAGAAACCAGCATCTACCCAGCTGAAAGAGAAGATGAACAGCCTTTCCAACAAAATCCGGGGTGGGTCCAGCAAAGGGGGGGTAACAGCCACCTACAAAACAGAGGTGGAGTCTGTCTCTATCGGGATCCCTCATGACTTCGCAGAAACCATTGACTATCAAACATATGACTTGACAGACTGCTGCGGGCTGCGAGAAACAGATATTTGAAATCACTGGGACAGCTGTCAATGGTTTCTTTAGACATATCTAGCAGAAACATGAAGGGATACCATCTGTGGGTCTGTCAGGCAGACTGGAAGCAGCAATCAGGTATAAAATGCAGTTGCCCAAAGGTTATACAAGCATCCACCACATGGAGGTCAGCCCATTCTCTGGGATATGGGTTCCTCAGATAAGAGCCAATGGTATATCCCATTTTAATAAGCCTCGGCAGGGGGAGAAGATGTGGGGTGGATATGGCCCTAGGACAAGAGCTGTTTCCTCCACTGGATGGTTATCTTTGGTAACTTTGGAAGAAGTTGTGCAATTAAGGGAAACCAGGTTGTCTCTTTTGCCTTAAAAACACCACCACAAAATCAAATCAATCCCCAAAAGATGCCAACCCTGCCTTAGTATATGTGATCATGTTTCCATCCAGAGGCAACACCCAGAAAGGACACTGCCGAGCAGTAGCCGGCAGCTGATCCATTAGATAATGGGCTGGAAGCTTGTAGGTCTACAGAGGTGGACAGGGCCTCCAGCCTTTGCTTTGGGGGTTGAGCAGACTGTGGTATTCCCATACAGGATGGGGAGATCCTGGTTCTCAGCCATCATGTCTGCAGTGACCACAGCTTTTCCCCTTCCATGTAACCTGGTTTCTGGCCAGAGGAGCAGTTCAGATGTACATGCTGATGCCAATGGATGTGCGGGTCTCTTCTCTAAGTCCAACCTGTGACACATTTCTCATTTCACTTTCCAGTGAAACACTTGCAACCCGCCTTGCTCTAGTGCACATCCCTCTGTGATACAGAGAGAAAGCAATTCCTTTTGGTGTTGTCATCCTTGACCTTTTTCTCTCCTTTTCTTGCTCTGGTTGTTGTCTCTCTCAAACAACACGGAATAAAGATGCATCCTAGGTACTTCACTCAGGTCCATACTTAACCTGACTCAGGAAAGGTGGGATGGTTGAGGTTTGGGCCCGTTTCTACCACCCAGAGGGTCAAAGCTAAAACAGAGCTGATGTGCAGTTGGAACTCTCTTGTGTAGATGCATCTTCTCCCCAGTTAGGGTCATGTCCATGACTCTTCTCCCAAGTGGCTTCCCACATGTCTGACACATCAAAGCCTTTGGTGGCTATCAACAATTGCCCTTGGATATGTCTGCTAGCATGATCAAAAGCAATTTTGATAAGAGGATTTTTTTGCCTTTCTCACAGTGTGAGTTCCCCTCAGGAGGTCACCGTGGCCTCCTCTGGGGACCAGAGGGAGGTTGGAGCCATGACAGGTCCATCTCAGCCAGGCTCACAAAAACCATGCTTTGCAACTCAGAGAAGTTATTGCCCAAAATCTGCTTGGACATGTATTTCAAGCACAGGTTTTGCCACATTTCAGATGGTCAATGAACCACAAAGAGATACAATTAGATTTAGCCGTGGGCAGAGGCGTGAGACACCTCTGGTGGTGGAGGAAAAGTCTGAATCTGAGGAGCAGGGTCTCAAGCCAGGTGAGTAAAGAACAGGAACAGAAAGTCAAGGGGTGGAGACATGACACTGAATGTGTCCTGGATGGAAACTCATCTACATCAGCACTGTTCTCCAAACCCATTAGGAGGCTTTCATGAAAATGCTTACAGCACATCCACTAATCCTGTTAAGGGTGGCTATCAAAGGAGATGAAAGGTTCCTAGGCATAGCAAAGAGAATGTCACCTTTCTTTCTGCTATTCATTTGCTTTAAAACAAATTGAAACAGAGGACTTCTTTTACTTTTTTATACAGTGCATATTGAGACGTGACATCTGGAGTTGGTCCTATGTCAACACCCCTAACACCCTTCTGCCCTTTACGCAATGCAAGACTCTGAACTGGATGAATTATTGTACAAAGACCTGCAGGTTTTGTCCAAATATTTTCCTCCCAGCAGCGAATCCCACCAAGGCACACGGGCAGCACTGCACTTACATTGAACCCACACTCATTACTGCCACTATTTTTGCAGCTGACAAGTGTCTGCAAAATCAACCAGAGGCTGACAGCTTGGGAGGTTCAACCCTACCAAAGCAAGGGCCCAAAACCCCATGGGAACCTCTGTGGGGAAATGCATCCTTTTTCTCCCTGTTTCTTTGGCCTTCAGGGGAATTGAGACCCTACAGTGATGACGGGGTGACACAGAAAGTCATTTTGCAGTTTAAAGACTGCCACTGGTTTCCTGAGGATTTTTGGGATCCTGATGGGAGAGCACACTGCTGGCAGAGGGGACATAGCAGAGAAGGCATCAGGGAGAGGGCAGTCAGTGAGGAGCAGAGATACCTGGAAGGTCAAGGTGAAAGCACTAATCCTACCAGCTTCTGCTCAGCTTTTGTGATGCATGTGCATACCTGCCACTCTCAGAGGGGCTAAATGCACCTGGATCTGCACCTTTGGCCCCTGTTCTGGTGACGCTTTGAAGATCTAACACATGCAAGTGCATAATGTAAGCAGTCTGGGGACACAGTTTAGGATGAGCTGATACAGATACCATCAGCAGTGAAAGTCTAGTCAAGGGGAAGATGGGCATTTGCCGTTAAATGCTCTCTGATACTCAGGAGCAGATTTACCTGCTGTCTTTCCACAGCTAGACACCCACAGACCATACAGATACACACTTTACTACATTTATATATACAAATATCATCTCCAAAATGGCAGATATTCTCCTATAAATGGAGACTTTGCAGGGGCTTTTAGCAATTGCTGGCAAGCACTTTATCCCCAAGAATGAGTTGAAATTATTGCTTACTTCTCCCTAATCTTTTAAATATACTACCTTTTTTTTTTTTTTTTTCAATTTCAAAACACTTACATTTATAGCCTCCAGCCCCTTGAAAGCATCCAGAAGGGAAAGAAAGATTATTCTGGGGGTTTACTGCCTTGCCATTGCAATTCTTTACAGACTGACAAGGGAGAAAATGAGGATAAAGTCTGTTAAGCACAAGTATGCATACACACTCATAAATGCCCAAACTCTGGTTCATTTACTTTCCTCCACTGCAGCTGCAATGTACTTGCATTTGAGCAGTTCCCAAGAGATACCCTAGAAGGTGCTGTAGGAAAGTCAAGCTCTGCTGTGCTGCGTTCAAGCAAAATACTTGTTTCTCACCTCAGCCAGCTCCCGCCTTCCCTCCAGCCCTTCATTTAGCATCTTGCATCAGAAGAGGCAAAGCCAGGGCTGGGCTCTGAGGCTGTCTGTGTAGAGCTTCCTTTAGAGTAGACAGGGCCTCCTTTGCTGTCAGGGGAGGAAGGACAATATTGTATGAAATATGACCTGAGTATCTAAAATTGTGCATTTCTCTCTGATTCCCTTGATCTCCAAGTTCTCCAAGTTTGGAAAAACAGGCTCAGATCTTCAGGAGGTAAATTTGGTCTGATCCCACTGACTTCTCTCGACCTACAGGGTGTGACCAGCCGAGAGTATGGGCCCATTTCTCCAAATTTGCCAAGCAGGTCATTTCCCAAAGCACCCATACCTTGTTTCCCCAGCACTTCTCACTTCATTACGCTGGCTTTCTGTGACTATTACATCATCAGACTTTGCTGCTTCGACAAACCTTGTGTGCAGGATGGTGAACAGCAGCTTTTACGTCAGTAGATTCTCTCGAGTCCCATTTAAGGGGGGAGGAAGGTCCCTGTCAGCCTGATCTGGACTGCAGTTGGGTTGCATCACTATTGTTTACAGTGTGTATATAAGTGTACATTTTCTTTAGCAGACATTGGAATTTTTTATGTATAGATTTTTATTTTTCATCCCCAGATGTATTTATTAGCCAGAGTATTTCTGTTTTGTGATTAAAGTTCTGTCAGATTGATGTAAGCTCTATGAAACAGAATGCACATATTTTTGTTTGTTTTTACCAAATACATGCACAAACCTGTCTAAAACATTTCTGTGAATTGTTGCTGTGTCGGACTTTTAAAAAAGGGATTGTAGTGGATGAGGGAGGGAGGGAGGGAGGAAGAAATTAAGAAGATGCAAATTATGAGCCATTGTTTTTTTCTCAAAGACTTTTCTGTCATTTCACAAATGATGATCATTCCCACATGCAAGAGTTTATGATAAAAACAAGTCAGAAGAAACACTTGCAGCTTTCTGCCATGCAGGGATGACAGGGTTGCACCAGCCATGCCTTTTCTTGGGTGCTCCCAGGAGTGGGAGAAATCTAGATGCAGCCATGACCCATGGGCCTGAAGGAGGGCAGGAGGAGGGAAGGTTGTGTAGTCAATCATCAGTCACAAGCTCTGGTGAAAAAATTTCCTTCAGAGCAGTGTTTGTTAGTGAAAAGTGTAACATCAGCTCATCGAAGATTTCCCTGGAAAATTTTAATTTTTCTTCTAAAGTTCAAATTCCGGCATCACTCACAAAACCACTACCTGTGGTGAAATGGAAATAGCATTTTTTTATGCTCCTCTCTCACTCCAGGTACTCCATTTCATAAAATGCAGCCTGATGGCACCTCTAGATATTGGGCACTGGTGTCTCAGGCCTGGGAAAGACTCTGAGCTGGAAAGCCCTAAGGGGAGAAGAGCAAAAGAAGACAAAAGAGCTCCTCAGCTCTAGGACACTGCAGCAATATCATAGAGCAGAGTCTGAAATACAGCGAGGGGAGGCAGAGCGCTCTGAAAACATCCAACAGGTATCCCAGAAATATTTCTTTGCAAAACAAATGATCAAACATGGCCCGAGGCTGGCTGTTCTTCGGGGGTGGCTCCAGGCAGAGGCAAAGCGAGCAGCCACCAACTGCAGCTCAACAGCTCCAGGGAAAGATTGTCACGACTTTGCCATGCATTTTGCTGATACTCGTGTGGGGTTGAGTAGGGCTGAAGCTGGGGAAGGGGGATGGATGCTGTGCTCCCGGGCAAGCCTGCAGCAAAGGATGCTCTTGACTGATGCTGCTCACATTTTTTAAAGGGATTTCTTTCCCTTCTGTATGACTGTCAAACCAAGCTGCTGCCCTGCTTGGATGCCAAGAAGAAAGCATTAGGTGTTTTGCTGTTGACTTCTCCAAGAGTATGATAAGACCCATGTCATGTCCACGAGGACTGAATGAGCCTTCAGAGCCACAGGGCAGGGCTGGGAATGTTGCTTTTGGCATCCTTCCTCCACCCAAGATTAATCCATTGAGAACATTGTGTGGCCTACACAGATAGGATCAGGGGACAGGGCTACGCAGTCCTGGTGTCTGTCAGAGCACAGGCTGGTGCTCCTCTGGCTCATCTCACAACAGCCCATAAAAGACTCTGCATCTATTAATGCCGCATCATGGGGACTGTATGTGACCTATGCAACTCCCAGTGCCTCCTTCTCTTCCTTGACCTATTCATCCCCAAATCTGTTCCTCATGCCCACCAAAATCCACACTATGACTCCTCATGCTTTCTATGTGTAGGTTGGACATTGGCCAGGCAGAGGAGTGGATTCACTCAGAGGGGGAAGAGTGATGGGGCATCTTCATCCTGGGAAGAATTTGGTTCCCTTGTCTCACCAGAGGCCTTGGTATCCCTTGCCCATGGCACAGCCCTTGGAGACAACCTCCAGCTGCAGAAGAGGTTTTCTTCTCCTCTAGTGGGCAACCAGTGGGCAGGTGATTTGCAAAGCACTGCTGGCCAGGATCCAAAGTTCAGTCAGTTACCAGGAGCATGTGCTCTTTGACTGCCAGTGAGATAAGGTCCACCTCTAAAAACCTGGTGATGACTGTCCAGTCAAGTTCATTGCTATTTTTATTTTCTTATTTTTGTTCAGGTTTGAGGGAAGCCACCACTTGGTATTTTGGTTTCTCTTTGTTCTGTGATGGACTTGCTAGCATTTGAGACTCAGCATTCACTGAGTATGTGGATCCCAGAGAGCTGGACCTAAACCTGGGCAGAGCCTGGATACTGCCTTGGAGGTGGGAGCATCAGTATACTTTTGGGAACAGCTTTTTTGTTCAGCATTCTTTCTGAGACCAGAGGAGGCAATTGAGAACACCAAGCACACCAAGCCCTGTGATCTGTGCCTGACTACACAGGCTCTCCAAAAAGTTGTGTAGTCCCTTCCAGATCCCACTCCAAACTAATGAATACCCTGGGTATTGGCTTACCAGTGGTGCATGGTAGCTAAAGGTGGCCCAGAGACACTGCAAAAAGCCCATCACTCCTTTAGAAAGCAGAGGACATTGGTAGCACCTGGATAAATTTGACTATTCTGTTTCTTTGGAGAATGTCTGGACACCCCTAGGCAGCTTCTGCTTTCTCATCTCACCTCATCTTGGTTTCTTTTTCCTTTCTCCAAGTAGCTTTCTTTGGACCTGGCTGGTCTCACAGTCAACATGTCATCTCACCCTACGAAGTCCATGATTTTTTTCCTCCATCTTTCCAGCTGTTTGCCTATTTAAGCCTCACAGATCTGTTCCCCTGACCCCATCCAGAAACCTTTCGCTGTGATCCACCTGTAATTCAACTGCTATCTGCTTTTCTGATTAGCCCACCTCAGATAAGATAGAATGGACATAGAAAAGGTTCAGAAAAGGCTGACAAAGATGGCCAAAGATATGGGATAGTTTCCATCTGAAGAACAGCTGAATCCAAGGGCACTTTCGGGGAGAACAGAAATTACTAAGGAAGAAAACAGTGGAGGTCTATAAAACCAGGAGTGTCAGGGAAAAGCCAAATAGTGAATGATTGTTCACTCTTTCTCATAATGCAAGAGCTAAATGACATCAAACCCAATTATCAAAATGAACAAAGCGCGGTAATTCTTCACATGGCACATACTTAAATGGTGGAACTCATCATCACAAGATATTGCATCTGTCAAAAGTCTATAGGGGTTAGAGCAGCAATTTGGTGCCTTCATGACAGAAAAGTCCATCAAGAGCTGTTGGAAACATTTATATAATCTCTGAGCTGAGAAGTCCCTGAGGCAGAGATTGTTGTCGGATGGGAAAATATTTCAAGGGATGTTTCACTGTAGGCTTTTTCTTTTCCTCTATCTCTCCCAAAGTTTCCATCGTCAGAGGGTGGGGACTCAGCTAGAGGGACCCAGGCTGCAAACCGGTAGGGCTGTTTGCGTGTGCCCTCCTTCTGCACGCTGGGTACCCATCAGTGCCACAGCTACATCACTCATTTCTCTGCCCATCGGCTAAGATGAGAATATATAGAGAAAAATCAAGGTTAGTTTCCAGCGTGCATTAGATCAACGAGGTCATCCCATTTTGCCATCACCTTGTGCCAAGTCCCACAGGCAAATTTCTGGTACTGAACACCACTGAGGAGTTGAAAACCATCTCCTGAACAGACTGACTTTTAAGATCTTTCCCCAGAGGACAGGCTTGTAGCTGTGGCTGGAAGTTGCCCTGAGATTTGCCAGGAAACTTCAGCCTTTCTGTGAAAATATTTCAATTTCTTTTCCACATTCAGACCTCTGAATATCCCTCCATGGAGACACAGATCACGGATAGTGACATTAAGGTCACTGACACATAGGTTTGCTTTTCCTAAGTATCTTCAGTGGGATTCAGCTGACAGATTAAGACATCTCCACTCCCATAAGGTGCCCACGTTATGGGGCAGATGTTTAAACACTGTTGTAGAGACATAGGCAAAAAAAAATGTTGCCTGAATATGGGAGTTTCATGCCGTTTGAGCCATCCTAGACATCTGTACATGGCCAGGAAATAGGACATAAAGCCTGTCGTGCAAAATTAACTCAGGAGCATAGCAGAAAGACCTGATCTGTAAGCTGGGGAGGAGAAGTAAATGTTGAGCACAGAACAGGCAGAAATTGAAGTTCTGATTCCCACTTTTTCCCCAGGGGAACAGAATATTTACTGGGATTTAACATGCCATCAAAAGTCAGATCAGTGCTTGACTTGCAGGATGGAACACGCCACCAAGTCCCTACGGCATCCTGGGAGACAGACTCCTGCCAAGAGGATGGGAAGGACAAGTCAGAGATAGCAACTTATCTTGAAGTCCCATCAGGCCAGAAAAAAAAGGTTTATAGCAAAATGTTCAGTGCTGTTCAGTTCAATAAACCAAACTTCTCCAACTTTAAAGATTTCCTGTGTGCAATGCTGGTGGATAATAGATGTCTTGGGGTTTGAAGGGTAGGGTGTAGACATCAAAAATAATTTTTTATGCATTTTCTGGAGACATTATCTTGCATTTATTATGCCGAGGTCTCCAGTTGTATTTCCACAACACATCCTCCAGCAGGACATTTCACACAGTTTGGAAATTGCTGGACTTCCTGCAGTTCTCTCCTTTACCTTCAGAAAGACTGAAGCAAGGCAGGGTCTCTGCCCATGGTAGGTCTATCTGACCAATGCTAAAAGTCTCACTTAGACCTTAAAGAAAGCATTTGAGTATTTCACCAAAAAAAAAAAAAAAAAAAAAAATCTCAAGGCCCAATCCAGCTCCTGTGATGAATATTTACTCTTCTTTCTTCCACAGCTGCTGCTTTCTGCACGGGAAGAAAAAAATCTCCCTAAGGGCTATAGGTCATTCTGAAATCTCATTGACATGTGACCGTACATAAGCAGCAGCACCACTACTCAGAGACACAGCTTTGCCTGTTCACACAGCACTGCTGCCTCCTAGCAGATATGTGGTTGCAGTAAAGCCTGATATGGATCAGAAATTTGAGCTCCATTGTGGCAGGAGGGTGGTTTTGGAAAAAGAAGGTCCCAAAGCCTAGCCCCAGCCAAGGCCAGGAGGCTTCAGGTGACATGGTTAGAAGAGGAATACCATTGCAAGAGCCTTTCTCCTTGTCAATGGGGAGTTTCCACAGTTTCCCAGAAGGTGTTTGAAATACAGAAACCTGACAGGAACACAAGAAAAGACCCAAAAAAGCCCAAGGCCCAGCATATGCCGATTTGAACATGCAAGGCAAAACTATAGTTATATTGAGTTATCCCAAAAGGTCGTTATCATTTACAAGTTTCCTTGACACAGATTGGAATTTTTCAACAAATTATTGGTAAAAGGGAATGCCCTTGGGTAACCATTTTTATCACAGCAAGGTAGTTTTATGGGTTTAAAAATCTTGCTACCTTGACAGCACTAATGTTAATTTGTGAGTAAATTGCCATTGTTTTATGCATGTTTATTACTAGAGTCTTCAACAGATGAGTCACAGTAGAAAATCCAATTTAACTTTGATTGCTGTGGCACTTTTTATTTCTAACCTGTTTTAGGCTTGCAAGTTTAAATGTTGCTTCTCAAAGCTTTAGGGGATGGAGTCTTTGTTGGTGTACAAGTAAGTTTTTATACAGGTATATATTCATACATGTGTAAATAGATAAGTCTATATAGATATAAATAGCTACACCTATAAATATGTATAGATTTTGTCCTTCTATTACTTGTCTCTGCTCTTTTGGCAAAAGCACTGTTCTTTTTTCGCACCCGGGCTGTCCCCCATGAATGTCTGAGCCAGAAGCTACTACCCAAAAGTCAGCAGCTTGAGTGCCACTGCTGAATCACCATGTGGGTGACGCAGCAATCAGAAATGAGTTTTCTAATACTCCATTGCTGAAACAAGTTGCCCAGAAAGGATGTGGATACTCCATCACTAGAGTTCAGGCAAATTTTTGTCGCAGGTAGCATTTTAGATAGGATGGATCCTGGTGGTGGGACAATTTAAACCTTCAGAGGTTCCTATGAGCCGTATCATTTCATATTCTGTACTGTTCTGTATATTCTTCTCCCTAACTTACCTCCAAGGAATTAGAAAGTGCTTTTTTTCAAGTTTCGTGAATTGGCCATCTATTGCTGATTGCACTAGGGGTATTTACCCCACCTCCAGCTTTCAAACTGAGCAAGAAAGAATGACTGTGCTAATAAACTGCCTGTAAAAGGGAATAAACATCCCCTTGCTGATTAATTTACTAGTAAACACGGTTTAGCTTTTCTTTCCAGTTTCCACTTTCCCTTATTATCCTCTGAATTATCGTCTTACCTCTGGTACAGTGCTATTTCTGAGAGTCATATGTGCTTCAACTGAGCCTCTCTCTCTGCAGACCACATCTACGGCAGTGACCCCTTGGGATCTGAGTAAGCAGAACTCTGTCAATCAACAAGCAAAGCACTAGTAAATCTGCTGGCAGGAAGCTGAGCTTAGGCAAATTAATATTAAAAGCAAAGAGAGCATGGGGAGTAATTAACAACTAGAGCAAATTTTCTCAACGATGTGAAGGGTTTTGAAATGCAGAACTTGGGAGAGAAGAGAAAATCATTTTATAATACATGCTCTGGCTCATGGAGAAGTAATGGGCTTGATGTAAAAATTTGCTCTCCTGCCCTGCTTAGATAGGAGGTCAGGCTAAATTATCAAAATATGCTGTCTGCCCTTAAAAATAAATGGTTTTCTGCCTGACCTGGCAAGTCTTGCTGATCTTAAAATATTCCCCAAAGACAACACCTTTTTTGATGAAAGGAGAAAATACACTGTGCTGAGGCATCTGCTGCTGACCCAAAGGAGCCTGGATGGAAAAATCTCTCCCCTCCCCTCCCCTCCCCT
>NW_010268582.1:0-4838 GCF_000690775.1 Eurypyga helias
TATGATGCTATGATTCTATGATTCAAGTTGAATATTAATGAATATGTATCCATTTGATTAGACTAACAGGTACAGAACTTTCTTCCTGAGTATTTTTATTTTGAATCAAATCTATAAACCAATTCCGAAAGTTGAAGCAGCTGTGCTCAGTGTTCCACTGCATGTCCCTACAACTCAGACTGACATACGTATAGAAGAGCTGTGTACAGATTTGGACTCGCACTTTAAAAGTTCTGCCTTACTTGAATAAACTATGTTTTAACAGTATGTTAAAATGTTATTATTTTGAAGTGGCAATGCATAGCAGATCTACATTAGTGGTAAGTGAATTCATCATGTTCAGTAGTAGTAAGGTGAATATATCAAAGTCTTTTTTCATAAGTAAGAAATCATTATTAACACCTTTGGCAATATTCACCATGACAGAGTCTTTAGATATTAATATAAAATGGTGCACTATATATCCCTTCACTGAATGATTTTGTAATTACGTTTTGCTTCATTAGATTTACATAAGGTAGTCATAAATATTTTAAAATATATATGTGTGAGCATATGTATGTGATTGTGTACAAATATATTGATATGCATATATATTTACTTATCTTGTCTCAAGGCCAACCAAAGCTGATCAAGGCCAATTCACTGTCTAAGATTCTGGCTACCCTTATACATCTGTACTTTTCTTTCTTTTAAAAGGTAATTAAAAGATATTCTACTCCATATAAAGTATTCTTTTGCTGTTTTCACAGATCATCAGACATGAGGTAACTCCTGATCTTCCCTATTTAAACGAATCATTAGCACTTTAAGTAATTCTTGCTCGAAGTACCATTCCACATATACACTTCATGGTAAATGCTCCAAGGCTGTTTATAGAATGCATTTTAGAAAGTTACACTAACATTAAGCATTTTGCTTATATACAGGAAAATATTTTTATTGGGAATCCTGCAAAACATCCACCCTAGATTTTTAGCAGTCAACTCATTAAATGCTGCATACAAGTAGAATTATAAAATAATTGACTTTCACAGTTACAACAAATGAGTTGTAAAATAAGAAAAGCCCACAATATTTTTACCAGTAAAAAAAAAAAAAAAAAAAAATCCTGTGAAAATATTATTTAAAGTTAAAACCATATTTCACCGTGAAACTTTCCTATTATTTCCTTTAGAAAAGAAAAGAAAAAATGGATTGCACCATAAAAAATATTTTAAATTCCTGTTGTAAATAACATTTATAGTTATACCTTGGGCTGGCACTACTTCCTCACTAAAGACCAAGTAAATTCAGTAAGAGTCCTGCAGGAATCTGTGGTTGCCTGAAGAACAATCCTCTCAGCTGTATCCGGCTATTCAGATACATGCTGGGCCCCTTTGGTATATAATGAACAATAGATCAGTGCCTTCTTTTCTACCTAGCCACTAGTATTGTCGGGGCAGAAGAATGCTACAGTGCTTTTTGCTTCCCTGCACCCGTTATGTTCTTAACTTAGGCTGGGTAAATCTGACCATAACAGCCGGAAAAAGTCCTAAAAACATCCCTTCTAAAAGGAATTCAGCAAGCATTTTTCTCCTTCATCTTGTGCACATTGTATGTCCTGCCTTCTCCTTGCATACTCAAAAATGCAATGACACTGCAACAAAAACTATCTGCAGAATTTCTAGAGGTATGATGCAATTTTTCTTGGCCACCCCACCAGAGAAACAGGAAGAAAATATTTGGCTTCTGGGCCCAATGGCAAGAGCCTCTCACCTTTCTCTAAATATACTAGCATGATGGAGGGGCTGCTGCTTTCAGAAGGACAGAGTCATTTCTCTGCACAGGCAGAAACAGATGTGCACAGCTGTCTTTTTCTTTATCCTAGTAATTCACAGGTATTGTTTTTTAAGGAATAGGACCTACTGCAGTTTTTTGCCCCTTTCAATATATAAACTCTTCTGCTAAAGTATTGTTTGTGATTCCCAGAAATAACATGTTTAGAAGTACAATTTCCATTGGAACTGCTCCACTGACCACTGGGTATCCTTAGCTGTGTTGTTTAACATTCCCCAAGGGTTTAGAAAATTTCACTACATCAGTTGCTCTCCCAGTGTATTTTCAAGCTTGTTTTTGTGACCGCCTGGCTTGGATTCTGACATAATTGCATGATTCCCAAAAGAAAGGCTGCAGAAATAAGTCTACAGTGTGCACATACATTCTAGTCCTAACTACTAGAGAAACTGACCATAGATGGTAATGAAAAAATTACTGGTTTGTAATATTTGTTCAATAAATATGCTATCATTTCTGTCTTTCAAAATATGCCATATAGACTTCTGAGAAAGAGGGGACTAGCATTTAATAAGGAGCTCTTTATTTTCCAATATCTACATCATTCCTCTATGCACAAAGAGACACTATTTTGCTGGAAAGGGCTCTGGCTGGAGTGGGAAAGAAATTTCCAAATACAAAACAAATGTCATGAACTATATGAAACTGAGCACACCATAAAAGCATCACACCAAAAGCACAGGGAAGATACAAGCTGTAAGACAGTATTACCTGTGGACAAGAGGGAGAGAAGGCAGACCCATATGATGATGACACCAGTTGTGGAAAAGTCCACATGTAGTTTACTCCATAGGTTTGTGTGTCTTATTTAAACAATTCTGGTTTCTTCTGGAGGAGAATTTGGCATGTTTACTGCCCTTGACCACCTAGAAAAACACTGCAAAAGAAACTGCTATTTTCACTCCCATAATCTTCACAAAGGTGGGGTTATAGCGTCAGGGCTTACTTTTAACCACAATCGAGCTGCAGGCAGAAGCAAAGCAAAGTAGATTAATAGGGCAATGCTTTTAGGAGCCAGAAACTACAGTTGCATTTTCAGGAAGACATGATCATTTAAGAGGCATATGAAGCTTTTTGGTTACAAGTGACAAGATGCAGTGTTAGGGTAGTTCTGTGAAATCCTTACTGTGTGGGACTGCAACTCGTAAGGTTCAGTTTATCTAGTTTAAGGTAACGTTGGGACCAAAGGCTTAATTTATAGAAAGAGCAGCTTCAGCTGCACATATATTTCTTAGTTCCCACTGGCTCAGGATAAGCTTCCTTTACCTCACCAAGAAAAGCTGTTGCATTTGCATCACAAAAATCCCAGTTCAGCTCCCAGCTACAACAAAACACATTCACATGAAGTCCAAACATCATATGGGAGAACTCTGCTAATTGGAGAAATCTGTTTGGCTTCCAAAATATAGACACAATAAAAGTCAGAGGAAGGCATCTGCACTCTGTACCAGGGAGGAGACTACTTTGATTTTAAAGAAAGCAGTTGAACTTAAGATAGAACTACGTTTTTATCTTTAGAATCCTGCAACATTTTTGAAGATCATCTTTGGACTGAGGAAGCATAAAGCTGTCTCAATTTTAAAACTGTTTCAGTAAATATGCCATAAATCAAAGGCCTAATAACAGTATCTAGGGGACCATCAAGATGAATTGTTTTTTTGCACAGCCTGCAAAGATATTTTCAGTAACCAGTTTGAAAAGATTTCTTTGCCCTCCTTCCCCAATTAAATCATTAAGATCTAGATAAAAAACAGTAATCAGTCTGAGATTTTCAAATTGAAATAAATAGCATTCTTTCAATTCAAGAATTCTAACTACTTTTCCCATTATTTTCCTGGCTCTTGCTGTCTCATTTTTGTGAAGGACAAGCACCAGGAACTTAACAGCCAAGATTCACATGCTGGAAAGGCAACATGGCACACAAAGGAGGCTTTGCAGGAAGAAGAGCCTTTCAGTGCATTCTTCTTAAGAAGGAATATTGAAAAATTTCTGGTGGTGGTTTTCCATAAATTAGGCCTGAGAGAAGTATTACTTAGTCAAGAAACAAAGAACGATGAACCCTCTTCTATTTCTTGCCGTTTCCCTCTTGAGTCTTGCAGCATTTGTTAAATGCCCACTAGCTTTTGCACTAAGGTGGCACACAATGTACAAACACAGCTTCCAGCAACTTTATAATATCTACCCTTTTTTTTCAATGACGTACAGTACCCTCATCACTCACAAATGTGCCTCATCCACCCTGCTTTTTGAGAGGAAGACTCAAGACTAGGAAATAGAAGTGAGGGAGAAAATAGAGAGGAGGGATTAGGAAAAGCGGAAGAAAAACAATATGTAGCCATGTGCCTAGGAGAACTCCAGGATGTATTTTCAAACTAGCAAATCAACAATTAATATTTAAAGAAGAGATAAAAGCCAGGTCAGCAGAAAATGTGCTCTGGATGTAACTATAAAGACAATTTTATTGATGCTTTCATTGTGTCAACCTATTTTTAAGGACTTTCATTGCAGTATACCTTTGGTTACCCACATAGGACATCATTTTAAAAAACTTGAAAAATAAAATAAAATAAAATTTCAAAAGCCAATGAGTATTTTATCAGTATTCATTATGATCTAAACAATAATGATAAGACTCATGCAAATCCATGAAACTTGGAACTACTCCTGTGAGCCAGAAAAATGCCACAGGGGTTTTGTCAAAGTAACAGAGCCATTTATTATTATTGTAAGCGTGTTCAGGCTGAGCAAAAGATACTGCTGTCATAAACAGAAGTATATTGTATCCCTCTTATTCCCTTCTATTTAGAAAGGTTGGAGAGGAAAAAGTACCCAGATTTTCACCTACTTCCCTCATGCCCAAACTGTTACTATAAGAAACTGCACCTGATCCATCATGTCACACTCTGCGACAGGACAGCATGGTCAATACAAAACAATGTGACCCAGCCAGCGTAAAAAACATAAACAACCTGGGATCATGTGCTGGATTTAGTCAGGAAAGA
>NW_010268583.1:0-6557 GCF_000690775.1 Eurypyga helias
CACTCTCCACCGAGCCTGTACTTGAACTCATTTACTTTGAAAGAAGCGGAAAGTTCCTCTGAAAAAAGACTGCTGTTCTGAGCCCCACCAGCCTAATTCCAGCCTGTTATAAAGGCTGCATTATTTTGAATATGGTGTTCTTGTGCCACAATTCATACAATGCCTGGAGCACTGCACTGCAGAAAGCAACCCATACAAAGCTATGTGATTCTCCTTAAGAGAGAGACTGTATATTATCTGCAGTGTCTTTTTTAATCAAGAACTTCAAGATTGTTTATTATCTGCGGTGTCTTTTTTAATCAGTAGTAAGGCTTCCAGTTGAACAACACTAGTGTAAAGAAGAGAAAAGTGGGTGAAAAGAAAAATTACACAGGGTAGCACAACTCATCGTTGCTGTGCAACTTTGTCCTTCTGCAATACTTTTCACACAAAGATTTCCTGTTACAAATGTTAATCAGCAGGATTTTCTCTTGCTTTTAAGTATATAGAACTGGAAGGAAATTAGCAGACTGTGACATAATTTTAATTGCATTAATATGCAATAAAGTGTGTTGTTGGCAGAAAATGCTATTACTATACTACTTATGGGTTTAAATATTAAATACAACTCTCTTCTTCAGAGCTCCTCTTCTAATTACCCATTTTATTTTCTACCATATATTTGTCTTCCTAAAAGCATTTTGGAAAGTCTCAGGTTGGCTGGATTCCATACTTTTTAATACAGCCAAGTGAGATTTAATTTGAAATCTGACATCACCTTAAAATATTAATAAGATCAGGGTAGTTTTACAGCGTATATTCATCTCCATGATTGATAAAGTTGTTGCAGGCTTTAGGTATTTTAAAGTGTAAAAAAATTATGAGTGAGAATCATATCCATATGCAGATGCATCTAAATCCCCTGTTAGTAGAGAAACAAGAATAACACAGATCAAACTGAGCAGATAAAGTGAAAATTTTGTTGACAATTATCATCAAAGACAGCAACTCCTTGAAATCTACCCAAAGGGACATGGTTCCTGGAACTCCCTATGAGAGAGAAAGGATTTTATGTTCTCCCACAGGGCCGTTGTGCCCTACCACCCACCTCTGCAGCAGGTCCATGCACCCAGCTATTGCCATGCCACACCTTCAGCATCAGCTTCCGTGCTGGCAAAAATCAGAGCTGGCCAAAGCCAGCCTCACTTGGTATATGGTGTGTAATCATCTGAACTGTTGGCGATTCTCTTCCTGGGAAATGGTGACATTTCCACACTGACCTCCTATTTGAACCCTTCCCTTTTCATTAAACTTTGTTTCAGTGGCTTTTACCATGGTAACCAGCAGTTGAGAACACCGCTGTTGAAGTTGTGTTGCAATAGCTGTTAAGTCTGAGGAGATGTTAAGCTCCTTTTTGAACAGTATAAGTTTGAAGAAGAGAAGTCACCACACAAAAGCCGAGCCTGTGTGCAGGAGCAGCAACGTGAGAGTGGATGGAACTTCTCTGAATGGCTGAAAGAGAAGGTGGAAAATGGGTTTTGTTTTGGTGGAATCGAATGTGTGAACTCTTACTGCCAGAAAACCACACTGAAACCCAGAAAGGGCAGAAAGCCTGGGACACCCATGGAAGCACTTACATATCATGTTCACAATAGGGAAGAGGAGCTGAAACACAGCTTTCTTGCTAGAACAACAGAGAGACAGCAGAGGTTTGGAATTTGAAAGAAGGAAAATGCCTGTTGTGATGCAATTCCTAGTGTATCTCATGAAATCTTGGCACACATTTTTTCACAGAAACAAGACCATATGAAAACTATACAAGTCTTTCCTCTGTCACACTGTTCTGCTGGCATGGAGAAAGTAGAGAAATGGGGACAAAGCTGAGCTCAGGAAGAAGGGTGGAGTGGGAAAAGGTGTTTTTAAGATTTAGTTTTATTTCTCATTACCCTACTCTGATTTGATTGGTAACAAATTAAATTAATTTTCCCCAAGTCGAGTCTGTATTGCCCATGACAGTAATTGCTGAGTGATCTCTCCCTGTCCTTATCTTGACCCACAATCTTTTTGTTATATTCTCTCCCCTGCCCAGCTGAGGAGGGGAGTGACCGAGTGGCTTTGGTTGGTACCTGGCCCACAAGGGTCAACACACCACAGCCCCTCATCATGTTTAATTTCAATACACAGAGAAGTGCTGAAGTTTCATCTCCCCAGTCCTACAATCCTCGTGAGATGATGATGAAACATACTCCAAACTAAGTCACAAAGGAAAAACCATAATGCTTCCCATGTTACATGTCCTGCTCCTACAAGAATCTTTATAACAAAGTGCTCCGTGGTAACCATTTTTATTCTTTCTTGTTATCTCATTCTGCCTCATTTTTATCACTTAAATAATAGACAGTAAATTAGTCTGTGTGAAAAGACTCCAGAAAGTAAAGCATGGTGCCCATTATTACCACTGAAAACTGCTAATAATGCAACAGTACTGAAGGGGAATTATTTTAAATACCAGATTTACAAAAAGTAATGAAATACAGACTCTGGGCTAGCTGAAAATCCAAGTACCATCACATGCAATGATGACAGAATGGATCAGAAATTCCAGCAGAGAAGCAGAGAGTGGATTAGGTATAGCCCACAGAAGATGATTAGCAAATTTAGTTTGTTCTTAAATCTCTTTTTTTCTTTTTTTTCTTTCATGGGAAGTCATAGAAATAAGCTGATTGCTCACTGTTGACAGTTTCTGGTTCAAACATCTGAATTCTTTTAATTACTTTAAAGGTATTATTGCTTAATTTCTTACATATTTATTCCCTTTTTACCTCTTGGAAAAAATTATTAAAGACATTTGCATGCAAACTTGTAAGCAACCTTCAAAATTTTTTATCACTGCTTCACTCTTGACATTTTTACCCACATCATCATCAACGATTTTTGCCTGCCAGAAAAAAGGGAAAAGGAAACAGGTCTTCATATGTTAAAATGCTTCAGTGTTACCCAATCCTTCTTTGCAAGAGTAAAATCAACTCAGAATTGCCCTAACTGCCCAAAGAAAGTAAAACTACTCATATTATGTTACTTCTTCCTTGCCCCTGTTGCACATAGCAAGAGATCTGAATTTAGAAATCTTGCTGGCAACCTTGCACTCCAACATTTTCTATCTGCTTAGCTGAAGTTCATATATAACATTTGATAATGCAGGTATCTGACTTAGTGTTTTAAAAGTGGGAAAGTAACGGTACTTAGAGGTCTTAAGAAAATCACCGCACTAATCATGCTGTTGCCACTAGATGCATAAGGGAAGACAGCATAGATCTCTAATTTCAACTAGATATACACCAGTGAACAAAATGTGAAAGGGTGAGGCTGTGCAGAAAGAAAAAGACAGTTCTCATGCAACCTCCACTTTGTGAGGTTTTGCATTGAAAAAAGCACAGCTGAGCTGATCACTCTGAGAACACAGAATATACCAGAGTTGGATGAGAGAACACCAGTGATTTAACACCTCACCTTTCCTAGTTAATACCAGCAGTGATACTTAACTGATGTTAGTTTTTCAGTTTTCCCAAAAGCTTTCTACAGATGTTTATCAGTCAGAGGCAGATAATTCATTTGTTTTATCTAGAATGATTCTCAGTTCAGTTCACCAAAGCCAGATACTGGTATATATCCTAGGATGTGATTTACTGTGTAAAAGCTACAAATCACTAAGCATCAGATGATTTTCTATAGAGAACCTGAAAAGGCTAAATCTGTTGAAAGACAGACACCAAGGGTTGTCATCCTTCCCCTCCACCTGTGCTTCTCATTTACACGACTTTTTGTTGAAGATGCAAATGCAACTGTGCATGCTAAGGAGAAAACAGGTTCAGCATCAAATGCCTCCCGACTTGGCATCAAGTATCCAAGATCAGTTTCTAGAAGCACTAAAGAACATACTCAGCAGAAACTCCTTCCTGAACAGAGACCCAAAGCCACACACACAGTTAGGAGTTAAGTCCTACTGAAGTTAAGATCTAGGTTCATGAGTCTTTATGCTGAGGGCTGTTCTGGTTTGTGAAGCTACCATGAAGCCAGAGGGAGCCAAGTGCAAGAGCTCTGCAAAGCTAGAAGCACAGAACACCCTCTGCAGACATCCTGAGCCTACATCTATCATCCGTGTCAATTAATTTAGCTGCCCTGACCACCACAGAGCAAGGACTGCTGAACATCAGGACCAAAGAGCTGTCTAAGTAATCACTGTAGTCCTGTTTTGCTTGAGGAAAAAAAAGACTACAGTGTATGTGGTCTTATGTATTCATCCATCTATACGTCCATTTAAACTTTTAGTACTTTAAAAGTGAATGCCTGTACTCACTGAATGTAAATATTCATAATACAGGGAGTTTATTTTAAGGCAATATTTAAAACTACAGATTTTGTTAAACTAGGAAACAATTAAAAACCTTGGGAAAAAGTGCTATACGATTATGCATTTAATAGACCTCATCTGGTTCCAAAAGCATGTATATACAGTATTAAAAAAGATGTTTTCTTCCTCACGAATGCCAAACACAATTCTTCATGAATATGTATAATTAGATGTTCTGTGTGAGTGAGAAGTAGTAATTAATTCAGTGTTAAACATCACAACCTATTACTTGAACTCCATGGCAACCAAGATTGCCAAAAGAGAAAAAGAAATTTCAAAGCCTATTTTTAAATTATTACAGTTACACATTCCCCAAAATTTCAAAGCAAGCTTGTACTGTTTTTGGATACAGACAATTTAAGTTAATGTCTCTAATTGGTAAAAGATCGAAGAGACAACTAATGATTTTTGATTTTATTTTAAAAAAAGGCTTGATGGCAGTGAATTACTGTTTCCATGATACTCAGGGGTTTGAAGGCAGGGAAGAGGAAAGGTAGCCGACATTCCCAGCAGTCACACTGTGGTATGCACAGCATTCCTAGGGCTGTAATCCCAGTTTCAGGCACACTGCTCTCACTGACTGCTCTGATTGACCGGGCCACCACATGGGGGTTTTAGTTTCTGACCTTGATGCTCAAAACAGTGATTTTTACCCTGGAATTCACTAAGGATGAAGGTAGGCTAAAAGGAAAGCCTCTGCAAATCTGTGTATCTCCAAAATCTGAATAGCCTGGTTTAAACGTGGATGTTTGTACCTTCCCATTTCCTTCCTACCCAAACAAAGCCAATGGTGATGGCAACAGAGTTCACAATCTTTGATTTAGGAAAGTGAGAACAGCAAAATAAAATCCGATGGCATTCAGGAGCACAAATTCCAGCACTGACAGAGATGTGACTATAGATCCCTAGGAATGCTGGTCTAAAGGAAAAGGGTAGTAAAGAGTGACATTTCCTTAGAGAAAAAATAGTAATGTCAGAAATACAAATTACTTGTAGGTAAAGGTGAGATAGTAAACGTAGTTGAAGGACAGATTTGACTATGCCCTCAGCATATGCTGCACCTGAAATTCAAGATGGTTTAACAGCACTAGGTCAGTCCATTATGGACAGGCAGAAGCACAGTATGAGCTGTTACTTTCAAAGTCAGGAAAGACAAGGACATACTCAGATGCAATTAACAAAGACCATCAAGACTAACAAGAAACTGTCCTATAAGTATTTCAATAGAATAAGAAAATCAACAAAAGTGCCAGTTTACTACTTACTGAAACTGGGACCTTGCTTAGGGTTGTCACCTGGAAAGCTGAAATTTGTAATGCCTTTTTTTGCATTATCATTTCACTAAACATCAATTAGCTCTCATAATTAATACCAGCAATAGACGGTGAGACATAAATCTCTAAACAGGAAAGAAAAAGATTAGAGAAAACCTTAGTAAATCAGACATTTTCAGTTTGGTATGACTGTTCTTGAAGAGCTGCTGGATGAGCTGTTGGCATTTACCTTGGAGGTCTCCTGGGATACAGGAGTTACCAGAAGACTGCAACATGGCAAACAATAAAAAGGAGGAGCCACAGACCTACAAACTCAACATCTTGGCTTCAGTTCCCAGAACTGTAACAGAATAAATAATCAAACTACTTGTAAATGCCTAGAAACAAGCAAGAAGATGAATGACAGCATGGATTTGTCAGCAAGGAGCCCCATCAAACCAATTTAATTTCTTCTGCGACAGGATAATGTCCTTTGAGGATAGAGAAAAAACAGTAGCTGTCATATTGCTTTACTTAAGTAAGTTTGACTTTGATTTCATGTGAAATTCTCTTAAACAAGGTGGAAATACTAGAAAGACTCTAGAAACAGTTGGGAAAGGGTACTCAGAAAGCAAACATACATATCTGCAAGCATACATATCTTATCATAATTAAAGAAAGAATCATGCATTCAGTGATATTCCACAGGGAAGTGTCCTAGGTGTGGCATTAATGACTGTTTTTCTTAACAAATTAAAGGATGGCGGGAAAAAAAAGTTTAAGTGGCACTCAGCTGGGAAGGGTTTCATGTGCGTTGGAGAGCAGGACTGCAAACTGTCTTGGCAAACTGGAAAACAGGCCGAAAATAGCCAGTCTATGTTCTGCCTGTGATAAGGTTCTACACCTCCGCCGGA
>NW_010268583.1:6588-9597 GCF_000690775.1 Eurypyga helias
GGTATACCAGTGCAAGTCAGGGAATACCTGGCTACAGGGAAGGCAATCTGTAGATCAGCAATGGACACCTGACAACTGTTCCATCACGCTGTTGGGAAGATGACAATCTTTTTACAGCAATGTGCAAGGAGAGGTACAGCTTGTGAAACACACAAAGTAAATCTTTCCACTCGACTTTACCCCGCTGGACTACCCGCTCAGTTCGGTGCAATGCATTTCAAAGCAGGGATGACCACCTGAAGCATGCCCGCAGGCAGAATAGCAAAGAATGATCGTAGGTTTGGAAAAAAATGACTTGTGAGGAAAGACTGAACAAACTGGGCTCATTGTCTTGAAAAGACTGCCAAAAATTTACAGCTACTTCAAAATAGAAGGGAGAAGTCTGTTGTTCATGCTCAGAGGATTTAAGTGCTGCAACTGCAAAAAAATAAAAAAAACAAAACTAAGGTTAGACACAATGGAAAGTTTAATGAAACAAGCTTGAAGAGTACAACAGGGCTAGAATAGGGTGCCTGGGGAAGCTCTGGAGTCTCCATCACTGGAGGTCTTCAGGGAAGGGCGAGACATACATCAGCTTTTAGAGCACGGAAAATACACAAGGTCCTGGTCCCTTTCCAGTTCTGTGAAGGACAGACAAAGAATCCCTTGCAAGAGGGAATAATGGGGAGAGGTATCCAGAAAAAAACCAAACCTGGGTGACCTTTTGAAAGAACACAGTACAAACCAAACGGGGGTGACCTTTTGAAAGAACACAGTATCAGACACACCTCTGTCCTTAGCAGAAGGTGGAAGGAAGGGGCACAGTGCAAAGAGAAGCGCTTTCGTTAACACGCAGCTAAGGCTAAACGTGGCAGTGCTGGGTGCCTTAGCAATGTCTCCTGCTACAGTCCAAGCACGTTTTGTGTGTCAGATCGCCAGATTAGGTTTCACTTACGAATCAGACACAGTCAGAGAGAAGAATTTCATTAGCCAGCGGCAACAGGTGAGTATGTGAATGAATAAATAAAACGCTCAGTTACCAGGCAGCTCGCACCATCTGCTGGATTGCTGATTCTGCCTCCTGATCAAGCGTTGCCTAACAGATGTGGAAGCTTCTGCTTGCAGTGATCCAAAGGTATTGCCAATGCATTCCCAGCCCAAAAAGGCAGCTCCTAGGCCAGGTTTTCATTGCACTTCTGTTTCTATAATATTTCTCAATGAAGTTTAAAAGACAATTTTCTCTTTCATGTCAAAACATCCATTTTCTCAAAGACGACATCTGATAGAAACTGGAAGAGACCTTATAGCACCTTCCAGTACCTGAAGGGGGCCTACAAGAAAGCTGGGGGGGGATTTTTATAAGGGCCTGTAGTGACAGGACAAGGGGCAATGAGTTTAAACTGAAGGAGCGGAGATTTAGATTGGATATCAAGAAGAAATTCTTCCCGGAGAGGGTGGTGAGGCAGTGGCACAGGTTGCCCAGAGAAGCTGTGGATGCCCCATCCCTGGAAGTGTTCAAGGCCAGGCTGGATGAGGCTTTGAGCAACCTGGTCTAGTGGAAGGTGTCCCTGCCCATGGCAGGGGGGTTGGAACTACATGATCCTTAAAGGTCCCTTCCAACCCAAACCATTCTGTGATTCTATGAAGAGTCTGAGTTCTACCAGCAGGCTACTGGATGAGACAAGAAATCACAGAGCTAGGCATAACTTCTGCTGATTTTCCTCTGAAGCAGATCTAAGAATAACAAGTTGCAGTAATTAGTCAGCTATTTGCATTCTGCTCAGAAGTGAGACTTCACAAATAAAACTTAACAGCAGAGGTAGGAGTGATCAGCATTCTCTCCTTTTTCTGAGATGAAGCCGTTTGGGGAACCTGAGGTTGTAAGTAATTACATTATGGATGCACTTGGTACACTAGTAAAACAACAAAGCATACCGATCCGCAACTTACTGATACTCCAGGGCTACTCCTCAGCCCATAGATAATGGCCGGGATTTGCTCGCTACAGGGGAGCTATGCAAGCTTACACTGCTGATGATTTGCATTTACATTTTCATTAGACCACTGAGGAAAGGCATCTCCAAAGCCTTTATGGGAGTAATCAATCAAAGAGCACACCTGCTGAAAATGCTGAGACACTGCAGCGGTTGATACTGTACCAAAAAGGAGTGAATGAAACCCTCATCCACCTCTGCCATTTGTGCCGTGATCAGCATTTTTTCTACTTTTGTACCTAAATCTTCTCTTAGAGTTTATAGAGTAGGCAACACCTCAAAGTGGCTGATGGTTAAACTGAAGGATAATCCCACTGAAAATATTTTTATATAAGTCAAATGCCTTGTGTCTATGGGAGCTAGCATTAAAATTTACTACCCAAAATTTTATGTATTGTTCTCATTGAGGTATCCTGGGGAAACACAAACACTACCACTGTCACCAAAGTGTTTAAGGAGAATCAGTGGAAAATGCTGCAATGCTGAGTCCAGCACTCTGCTGGCAGTGCTGGGGAGAGACAAGTATGGCAGGACGAGAACACCATCAGTTGAAGTGGGATACACCATGGAGATTTTAACACCGCTGCTTCTGATGCTTATTCTTCCATACCTGTGACTGGCAAGATAGCAGTGACCATATGTCTTTCTCTAAGCATGAGGAAGGCTATAAGTACATAACTGGAAAATAAGAGCTGCATGTAATAAACATGCCAGTTTGAGAGTGACACTCAAAAGTAACATCTTTTTCAAGGTCCCTGAGCTTTAATATGTGTGACCAGAGAGCAGTGCACTCTCTACCAGAGGCTGCCACGTCTATGGCACAAACCATTGCTTTCATAGGCGGATCTCAGCTTTCAGGTACCCACCACTACATGAGCACTTAATTGGTACGTCTCAAGTCAATTTTGGTACGTCTAAACTTAATTTTAAGAAAAGATTTTATAACAGCAATAAGATGTCCTGTAATAAAATGCCATGAATTCCAAAATACAATCAGAAACATCCTGAATGTTTTGCAGTCATAGAATCATAGAAT
>NW_010268584.1:0-9202 GCF_000690775.1 Eurypyga helias
GGATTGCCCTGACCCAGGTGCAACATCTGTACCTTCATTATTGTAATTAGTGGTTTGTAAACTACAAACCATCTGGACAAGAGTTCAGCATTGGACACTTGTCAAAAAATCTCTGGAGTCTGCATAACTTGGCTGGCAGGCCTGCAATCAGAGCCTGTCTCTTCCAGTAATGTTGTTCAGCACTGGTCCCAGTGAGGGCTAGGAAATTCAAAGAGAATCTTCAAAATCCTGAATTACAGGAAGTTGGGGGATAAACATGACTTTGGAGCTTTTCATAGCTCAAAAATTCACTTAAGCCTCAAGCTGGTTCTCAAGAACCTTGGCTTTCCTGACTCTGTTAGGTTTTTATCTCAGTTCCTCTCATCTGCTATACCGACTTCAGAAAGAATTATCAGCAAGTGCAGAGCTTCTTTTGAGGTGATGAACAGAGAACACAGTTCAAATGCAGTGAAACATTTAAGCATATGGCTACTGTTTGGCTCATAAGTGCTCTGCTGAACTGATTTCCTAATAAAGAAAAAGTAACAGCATCCTGGATGGGCAGAGGTGCTGCCAGCAAACTAGTATCTGCCTCATCACATGCCAGAGAGATATGACTGTCTAGACCTGCACAGGTGTTGGGACTTAACCCATCTTTTCCACTCTAAAAGGAAAAAAAATCTACCTCTGCCAGAATCTAACTGTAATGACTCAGAAGAGCTGCAAAGGAAGCTTTGGCTGAAGACTGAATACAGTTGGGTTTTTTTTCTCAAAAGTTTGGGAAAAACAAGCTGCATTTCAAGTAGCTAAGTGGACAGCAACCCATCAGGCTGCATTTTGTCAAAACAAAGAAGTAGGATGGCTTCCAAGGTGAATTGCTCAGTAAAAATAAACCCCAGCAAACATCCACAGTACTGCAGTCCTGGCAAGGGAAAAACAGCTTGTGGGGGAGAGCTGGGAAGCTGCAAAAGGTCTGGAGGTCTAGTTCTGCACCACTGAGGTCAGGGGGAGCTCTGCCATCGGCACTGTTAGCAGCATGTTTTTACAGGAGACGCACCCAAACAGTCCTCATGAACATGGCTGTTTCTTCATCGCCTTTTCCCTGCATATCTTAGCATTTTTTTCCCTCCAGTGCTTGTTCTGCACACATTTTGCATTCTAACTCCCTTCTCATGCCAATCTTCTCAGCCTCTTCTCCTGGTGAATGCTGTTGAAACACGAAGATACACCCCATCTCCTTTTGCATAGTCTTGTCTTCTTCCCCTCTTCCCCCTCTTTTATCCCTTTCATGATACTCTGCCTGAACCAGAGCTTGGTTCCCTTTGTATCCCTTAGGAATGATGAGATCTGAAGCTGTGGACTTCCCCCTGCAAAACCAGCGTAAGATTTCATGTGTGTCCAGTATATTTGGGTGTGCGCTGGCAGCCCAGAAAGCCAACTGTATCCTGGGCTGTATCCAGAAAAGTGTGGCCAGTAGGTTGAGGGAGGAGATTCTGCCCCTGTACTCTGCTCTCGTGAGACCCCCCCTGGAGTGCTGTGTCCAGCTGTGGAGCCCTCAACATCAGAAGGATATTGACCACTTGGAGCGAGTCCAGAGGCGGCCACGAAGATGACCAGAGGGCTGGAGCACCTCTGCTATGGCGCCAGGCTGAGAGAGTTGGGGTTGCTCAGCCTGGAGAAGAGAAGGCTCCGGGGAGACCTTACAGCACCTTCCAGTACCTGAAGGGGCTACAAGGAAGCTGGGGGGGGGCTTTTTGCAAGGGCCTGTAGTGACAGGACAAGGGGGAATGGATTTAAATTGAAAGTGGGGAGGCTTAGATTAGATATCAGGAAGAAGTTCTTCACGGAGAGGGTGGTGCGGCACTGGGAGAGGTTGCCCAGAGAAGCTGTGGATGCCCCATCCCTGGAAGGGTTCAAGGCCAGGCTGGATGAGGCTTAGAGCAACCTGGTCTAGTGGAAGGTGTCCCTGCCCATGGCAGGGGGGTTGGAACTAGATGATCTTTAAGGTCCCTTCCAACCCAAACCGTTCTGTGATTCTATGATTCTATGTTTTCAACTCCACTTTCCCTTGCTAGCATTTCAAACGTGGCACAGCCTTGTGGTATGATGGCAAACAATTCATATCAAAATTACACGTTAGCACTAGAGCTGCAACCTCAATAAGGAACAGCACAAACAGAATTTACTTTAGGCTTCATGGGAATAGCTGAAAAAAAGTTTGGAGAAGAGTGCGTTAGGAATTTGCAATAAAAACAATCAAGTTCCATCTGGAGAAAAAGATAGGTATATTTTCAGCTGCGCATGACATTGAAGAGCTGAATATCCTATTTGTTGAGAAGACTTACTAGAATTTGGTATTCAATTGTCCTGCCTCATTTACTATAATGAACTAAGTACACTATTATCTTCTTACAATTGTTGTGGGTTGTCCAGCTCTCTCACAGCTGTCAGACAAGTGGTTCTTTGCATCCTTTCTTCCCCTACTTTCTTTCTATGTACCACATTTTGGCTTTCCCTGGGACCTTCTACCATTCTGTCTACCCTCCCCTGCTAGAGCCTGGAGCTCTTTAGATGTTCACAGAGCACAGATCAAGGACACATGCCCAAACTATTCATCCTGCATTCCTTTCCCTAAATAACATACATTTGCTTTCCCCCCCTACAGATTGACCAGTCCTGACTGCTCCTTCTTTTCCTGGCTGTGTATATTATTCTCCCCTCAAGGAGGAAATAATTGCAGTCCTTCCTCTCACATCATGCCAGGTCCCAGAATTTGGTACATGCTAGTGGCTGCATTTCTCTCCACACTGCGTCCCCTGTTCATCTACATTTTAGGCTATGTGCATCTCACTCAGTGCCAAGGTGCCAACCTGCTACTTTCCCTATTTCCGTGGCTTTCTCCGAGATGATAGAGTTTCTACGTGATTCCCCACTGTGATCTCTGAATATCATGTTTCATCCCACCCCAGCTAAAAGTCCCATAGTCTTGCCCCCTGGCCACGTTTTGCTGCAACATTGTGCATTCCTGGTGATCTTGGTATTTTGGGTATAAGGTGAGTCTGGGCTCAAGAAAGCAATCAAAATAAGAACACAGAGCCACTTTTAGGCTGCCTCTGCCTTGGAGGACCACACTAATGCAGGTGTAGCCACAGAAATTCCCCTAGAACAAACTCTGAACAAGAAATTCCATCACACTGAATATGGATATATATGTTTCCTCTTGAGATTTAGTGGACATACCTGCCACAATGTGTTCCCACATAATCTTGACAAACCTGTCCCGATCGCTCCGTGCCTGTTCATGGATGAAACCCAGTGCATGGTTCATTTCATGCTGAATTGCTCCTTTATCCATGCAACCATTTTTCACCAGACCTACTGCTTGACGTCCTCCAATTTTTCCAAAGTAAGACCAGCAGCTAAGAACAGGCAATCAATAACCAAAATTACCACATTCAGCAAATACAAAGTAATTGTTGTACTGATTATGCCTCCATATGTGCAGCCACAGAAGGGGACATGCAAATAGTCACTGGTGTGAGATATCTAGCTTTCTGAAAGCTGCCCAACTGCATAAGGGGAGAAATAAAGCCTTTGTGATGTGTATGGCAAATTTTAGAACAGTAAAATGGCTATATCAAACCAAGATGAAGCAGTTTAAGTACTTAAGCAGAGAATCTGAAACGATTACACTTCTTAAATTTTTTTACAAGAATGAAGGAAAATATTTCATTCTGAATTATTCCCCATTATCTTGAAGTCCACACACACATTTATTCCTGCAGCCTATTATCTGATGTAACTACCAGTACCTCTACAGAAAAATGAAAAATTGCACCTGCTCTCTGAATCTTGTCTCCTAGGATAAAAAAGGGCAGTTACTTAAATACAGATCAAAAGACAAAAGGAGCTGAAAGACCCTTTGGGTGCTTCCAGTCCCAGAAGACAGGGAGCTTACCTCTGCCCACGTTCAACGTACACATAGTCTGTTTCTGTAGTGCGATTTACAAACTGCACACAGGTCAGTGTGGAGATCTCTTGCAGAGCATCAGCAATCCAAAACCTCTCTGTCACTGCTAGAAAGGGGCCAGGAAAAAAAAGGTGCATTGATGGGGTGCATTCCTTTAAACCTTCACAGCACTTGTCAACTTTTTATCATAAAAACACAATAAAAAACCAGCACAAAGCCTTCAGAGATCTTCAAATCAATTTGACTTTTAAGGGAATATGGAAGAATTATAGCTGTCCCTTATGCATTTTCTATAGGAGAAAGCCGATGAAAAGCAGGAGACTGACATTATTTCTCTCATTACTCAGAACAGAAAAAATGAAAGAGGTTGAGTTACAAATACGTGGATTGAAGAATCCCAAATGAGCCATCTCACCGTAGCTAAGCACTGCAAAGCTATTTTGTTTATCAGAGATAACAAATGTCTTCTACACCCCTTGGAATCACTTGACAGAGCCAGCATTCAGAGGCACTTAGGATCACAGTGTTTCTGATCAGGTACCAAAGAAAGATTGGAGCATTTATCTACTTTTGAGCATTTTGGCCTAATTTGCCTTCCTCAGTTACGAATCATCTACAACTGATTTGTATCTCGATTTCATCCTCTTTGAAGTATGGAGAAAGGGAGGTAGGTGGAATAACTCTCACCTAACCACAGGAGTATACGCTGCTGTTCTGGAGGCACGTGGGCAGAGCAGCAGCCCAGGTAATGCAAACACTCTGCTTTCCTCAGCTCAAATGATAACACGGATTCCGTTTCCCCAGGAATGGGAATCAGGCACAGGCTGTTTTCCCTCAAGGTAAGATCTTTTAAGAAGGGTCTGTATGGAAGCCTCAGACCAAGGAAGCCTCAGCAGGGAAGAGATGAAGACCTCCACAAGCCATATGAAGTCTTCTGGAACAAAGATTCTACAGAAAGGCATTTTGGTCCTGCAGCCTTTTGCATGGGGCAGAGCTATTATGTCCAAGGATTTTTCCTCCATTTTTGCCTCTTCAGGATTTCTAGTGTAGGAATATTTCTGAGTGATTTGAGAAAAAAAAAAGTGTTCAAAAAAATTGCTCCTAGTGGTAATTTCGACAAAAATACTTTCATAATGTGAACAAATTTTATTTCTTCTCCTGTACTTGCTAAATATCAAAATGCATTGTAGCTAGCAAGAATGAACTAATATTTCGAGTTTAATGGCTGGTATTTATATAACAACTACTGACTGAGTAACCACATATTTTAGTGTCTGTAACTGAAATGTTTGTAGTCTTAGCCAAATTACCGTAGGGCTAACAGATAAGCAAAAGGGTAATGTCAATAATTTCTCATTTGGACAAAGACTGCTGGTGATACATGCCACAGAAACATAAAATAACAGAGAGTATAGGGACTGGAAGATCAGTGCTAACTTTACAGCATCCATTTGCATACACTCACAGAAATCAGAGGAGATGTTAATTGGAACCTTGACTAGTCCATCTTGTGACTTGGGCCATAAACAACTCTCACAGTTAATTGCACTGCGTTGTCCTCTTCTCAAGAGGATGTCTCCTTCATACACAGCTATTTCACTACCTGGCAGACGAAGAAAATAAAGAACATAAAAGGCACTGAGAAGGCAGAGATGTGCAAAAAGGAGATGAGTAAGATGAGGACGCTAACCAAGCTTTTGTACCACTAGAAAATTCTTTCACTGAAGTTCATTTCCCAATAATGTTAAAAAAGGATTAAAAATTTAAGATTGAGTGAATCTAGCAATCACAATATGCTAAGACTGGTTAGGTCTGCCTTGCTTCCTGGATAGAAAAGATAATATTAATATAAATGTCATAGTGCAGCTGTAATCAAAGTCATGACTAAAATGTGTTTTAGTTTAAGAAGCTTGGGGACCCTTCAGAGTGGAAAGCTAAGTATTACAAGTCAATGTTCTCTTCATTAGAGCTTGTGGAATTAAAGAAAAATCATTACTGACCTCTTTAAAAATGGGATGAATCATACAAAAGAAATCAGTATTTTGATCATGCATACTGAATGTATGCAAGCCGTTAATTTCCAGGTTAACTGTTAATTCAACATAAGACATTGTGACATGCTCCTCAGTTATGACTCCAAAATACTTTGAATACATTTCTCACAAACAAGAGCTATTGGTTATTATGCCAAAAATGTACAGCGGACAGGGAAGTGCCTTATATCACACAGGAAATAAAGCGAGAAGTATTTGCTGAGGTTACATACAGAAAAGAGCATTCCATGTAGCAACTGCTCAATAATCTTCTTCAGTTCTTTTATCATGACACCATAAATAATCACAATGAATGAAACTTTAAAACACAACTGAATTTTTAATTGTTTTCCACTGAAGCTGGAAAACATTTTCAAAGAGAAAAATATACCTAATAATGAGAATGAGGTACAGGGAAGCAGCCCCACCAAAACCTACAGTTATTTATATAATAATTGCAATCAAACTCACCTAAGTCATTGCTTCTTGTAGCTATCTGCAAAAAAAAAAAAAAAGGCACATCTTTTAATACATGCTTATCTCCATAGCAGAAAACTTTTATCATGTAGAATCACAGCAGTAAAAGTTTGTAACTAATTTCAGGATGATCAGAGCAACTCAGCAGCAGCAATGTAAATTCTCAACACCTGAGAGCAAGGACACACCTGGACAGGTTTACTTAGTGCAAAGCTATAGAGAAATGCTAAATGAGTTGGGAGAAGAAAGTACTTCATGTTCAAGTTTCCAAGATGATCTCTGCTCTGCAGCTCAGTTCTCAGGGCTGTGGTTAGCTTACTTCAGCACAAGTTTTATGGGAATGCTGCTGTTGTTAACAAGTGTAACAAAATTAGATAACAAGAAGCATTTTCACAAAATAAACAAGCTGCAGGACCTCCCAAGAGAATTTCCAGGCTCTTGTTTCTTATTTATCTTCAGAAAACAGAGGAAGTGGAGCAATAGGAAAGAAAATCCAGCACCCTTAAAGTGACTCATCTTTAATTCTAGGAAGAACCCATGAGCTGTTGCAGGTCCCCTTACTGCTGACCAAGGGACAGCATATCTGGTAGTAGCCTGTTTACAGCAGAAGTCAGTGTCAAGGAACTCTTGGACCTATCCACAGTACCTGTCCTAGAAACTCCTTACCTTGCTTCCAGGAGCCACCCTGCTCTGCAGAGCCTCTGTTAGCCTCCCCGCACTGTGCACAGCTCTCAGGCAGGAGAGTGGAAATCTACTGGAGCCAGGGAGGAATCTGACTACTGGTTGAAATAATTTTTCCAATATCATATTTTTCAATATAATCATCACTGGCAGTGATTCTGGAGTCTACAAATAAATAAAACCACCAGCTCCCAGAGTTCTGGCTTCCCACCTTCTGAGACGCCCTCCTTCCTTTGATGTCCATTAATAGAAACGATCCTAGAAAGAAGGCTGAATACTAGGAAACCCCCGCTGTAAGAGTAAGCCACACAATGGGAATACTCATGTTGAAATCACATGAACATCACCACAGGCAGGCAGATGTTGCTTTCTCCTCATAGCTTCAGCCCCTGAACAAATACCTAGTGCTATAGAAAATCCTAAGGATGTGCTGCATCAGGTCTTTAAAAAACAAGAAAGAAAACTTTGGAATTGCCTGCAAAGGCAAAATTCACAAGAACTGAGTACTTTGCTAGGAAATGTTTTAGCTGATATTACTTTATTAGTAGCTTTGCTACTTATATTTTCATTTTACCCTGCTTACAGTTTGTTCCTAAACTTTGTAAAATATTCCACATATCTGCTCCTCCCAGAATTCATCTAGTTATAATTCTTGTGTAGGTTATACTACAATAACAAGGTGCAGACATAAAGGACCCCTTCTGCTTTGGCTGTTAGTGGATGAAGTACAGAACACCTTATTATTCTGTCACGCCAGTAGCCAGAGATCGTCCCATACAATTCCAAGCATCCTCCCTATCTATTCAAGATCAGGTTCAAAAGAGAGAGAGGGAGTCACAGGAGCACATTTCTGCTGCTACACCCCACAAAATGACAGGGGAGAGAGCAGAAGTTATTAGACAACAAAAGCAAGAGAACAAGACCACATCATTGTGCAGAGCCTGGATGTGGGTCAGTCACTCCAGCTGTGCAGCAAGGAGGGCCCTTTGAAGTTCTGCCATGCAGTTTTGCATATCTAATCCATGGAAGTAACCCTTGAGTGAGGAGATTTATCCCATGGTTTAATTCATTTTCCTGACTGCTAGAAAGAACTGGGTATTTTTGAAGGCTGATTAGTACACCAAAGTCTCATATCACCTGGTAACATATTATCAGAAGTTGTCTCATAGATGCAAATTTTCTTTTTGAATCTGCTTGTCTACATTGTCTGCTTTGATATTTTAGCAGAATAATGTTCAGGTCTCGGTCTCATTATCTATCCAAAGAATTTGATTACACAGCTGTATAATATATATGTATTATACAGCATAACATTATATGACAAAGGTAGAAAACCCAAACATCTGTTGGTACTTAAGTACAGGTTTTTCCTAACTCTGTATCAGTGATAAGTATCATCAGAAGCAGCAGAAATACTAAGTTCAATGATCCTTCCATCATGAGAAAGTACAGAGGACACTTTCCCTGGCTAAAGCATTAGAACGTATGAAACTCAAGTGAAACAAAATCCAGAAGAGTGAAAGGCCATGGATTGTCTAAGGATCCAGTGGAATACCACTCTGGTACTCAGTTTCTGAGCTATTCACACAAAGGTTTATGCAGACAATTGCTAGTGAACAAGCAGTTGGCTTAACTCAGCTGTGTGTTCACCTTATGAAGCTTATTACTTTTCAGGAGGATTCACAGTTATCGCTACGTGTTTAAACAAGCCAATTGTTTTACTACAATAAGAGTCCTAAATTCTTGAGTCATAATAATACAAAACATTGCACTTAGTAAACAAGAATTCTTTCTAAACCTGTTTTGTGTGATGATGCATTTGGACAGAAATCAGATTCTGCTGAAGAGCATTTAAAAATAACTTTTTAAATATTAAATAAAACTATTATACTACGCTATTACAGGCTGAAAATAATTAAACAATGAAAACATGCACAAAACTTACTGTGTGTTTAAAGTGATGATATACAGTTCGATGTTTACAGATAGTGTGCTACAGGCTGCAAGGATTAGCAAAAGCATGCAATTCATGCCTCAGTACCATAGAATCACAGAACGGTTT
>NW_010268585.1:0-3521 GCF_000690775.1 Eurypyga helias
CAGCCGGGCATGTGTGACTGCCCGGGGGCAGCGCCGCAGTCCGCAGGGCAAGATCCCAGCCCCCCGCCGGCTGCCCGGCCCTTCGCTCCTTGCAGCCTTGGTCCCGGCTCGCGTCCTGGCCCAAACATGAGTTACAGGTTTGATGCAAAACCGGCTGAGGAAACAGTGTGTTGGAGAAGATAATGCAGAGTGAAGGGTCACACTAGACAGTGGTAGCAGTTCTCTCTGGTCTTAAGATCTATGAGTCAGCTCTGCTACAACACAGCTTTTAAACAATAAATAACTGTAAATAACTCATCCAGCAAATAACCTCTTGTGTCTGTCCGATACATGGAGATCATAAAACCTTCCCCCACCAAAAAGCATCTGAAATAATAGCCGAGAGCATTCAGGAGCTGGTTGTCGGTGTAGATTAGGTCACACAGTTAAGGATCAGTGTTTGAAAACTGGGCACAAGTTGAAAGGACAGGCAGCATCCAAAGTGAGTGTGTCCCCTGCAGGAGCCATAGCTGCCATCTCCGTGTTTTCAAACTCTGGGAAGTGTTGGTTTGAAGGTACGTCACCCGTTACTTGTATAACTCCAGTTAGCTAGGACTTTGCCAAATTTCTCACCTAAATTTTTGGAACCAGCCGGAAGTTACTGTTTGTTCCAGAAGCACCCCCAAATAGATACCCCATGCTGAAACCAAAATATGCATGAGTCTGTCGTGAAGGCAGGGGGCTACTGAAATACTACAGCCATAATAGCAGTCTGATTCACTGTGCAACCTCCTGACAGAGACGTTCAACTGTTTCTGTTGATAACTGTATTTTTTGATGAAGAATGTGACTGTATTATCTGTGAAGTTGACTTGCTCCTGGAAAGCAAGTCATTGCACTGATTTAATTCCTGTGAGAGCTGGTAGCTGCTAGAGGATTTGACAGGAGAGCAGTGTGGGTTTTGTTGTTGTGTTCATGCGTAACATGTTAGTGCTGTATCTTGCCTGCATAGTTCAGCACTGGATCAGCAAATGCAAAGCGATCTGCTACAGGACAGTGCTGGCAGGTGGATGTAGCATGCGGCTGGGAAAACTTTGGGTCACGTCTTGGTACTTGTTTTGTTTGTTTTTTAAATGTATCTTTAAAGTTAACTTCACCTGACACAGTGAATGTAAACTGATTATGATTCTGTTTGCGTAATGTGTGCCCAGGGTAATTCTTACTCTGACAGAGAGTGCCTGTTTTCTTGCAGGTTATGATGTATGGGAAGGAGTTCACACTAAAGTGAAAAGAGTAATTTAAAAATAATGTTTTCACGTGATGGATTAAGCCAGAAGCAGGAACTAGTACAGAATACGCATAAAAATAACTGACAAAGAATAAGTAACTAGTAAAACTGTAACACAATCCTAACAAAGTAGTGGAGTTTGACATACCTTGGGTTTTTTGCAGCAGAATATAGAAAGTAATTTATGATAGTACCACATTGTCAATTTAAAGCACCTTTCAAACAGTGTTCTCAAATTAATTAGCAAGTTTACTCATTAATTTAACTCAATCCTGCTGTGAATTATGTTTCAGTCTGGGTTACCCTAAACTGCACTGGCTCCATTACCTTCCCTTCTCTGCTATTCCCTCCCCTCGCCTACCACTCCTGCAAGTGGTGAGTCAGATTAAGGAACCGATCCAGCTGAAAATTAACCAAATTTTGTTGTTGTTGTTATGACCAGTTTGCAGACCTGAGTGATGAGATAGGAACACAACTGGAGACAAAGGAGAGCCTGTTTGCTTTTCCTAGTTACCTTTTACAGGCTCACCTCCTCCCTCCATTGCAACCCATCAGGATTTCTGGACCAGTGTTAGGACAATTCTCCTAATACAGGGGAATTCGGAGCTGATGAGGCTCATTAGAATTAGAAGTAAGAAAGAGTGAGACTTCCATATTTTTTGTTGGTGGTGTTGCAGTAGAAGTATAAAAACATCGATACTGTAAGTAAAGCTTAGGTTTGACAAAGGTTTTAGAAAGTTACTTTAAATTATTTTCAGTTACAAACATGCACGTTTTCTGATGCAAATGCATGAGTCAATATGTTTTTGCCATGCCTACACATGGATTAGCAGGAAATAGATACAATTTAGAGTCACCCTAAGAATGGGGACACTTTCGTGTCTGTCATTGCAGAGACAGATTAGAGGCAGTCATCAGTCCAACAGTTGGCTTCTGAAGCAGATGAAAGGGCGTCAGAGCTGAACTGGACGTCTGGATTGGAGTGGGCTGGACTAGATATGGCAGGTCACAGCCCAAATGAATGTGGGAGAGGAGATAGTTTTGTACAGGCAACTGCACGAGTATCACACATTTTGCATTGTATGTCATGCAGTTTGGGGGAATATTTGAACCCCACGATCTAAGTGGGTGAAAGTGTCAAAGATTTACGTTCATTCAGCACTGTACAGGGTAGTTCTCTGCTGCACGAGATAGAGATGCTGCTTTTGATTTTTTTCATGGTCTGGATCACTGGGATAGTACTAGAACAGCTTAGCAGGAGATGGAATATTAGTGTGTATATGTGTTTGAAAAATTAAACTTTAAGTGCATATCACTTAAAGATAAGGACAAGGCAAGATGAGGACATTTTAAACCAGCATGCTTTCGACTTGAAGGATGAGGGATATTTGTGAAAAATATATATAGCCTGTTGGCCTGAAAAAAAACCCCCTCATTAGTTGCTTATGTTTAAATGAAAAAAATATGCAACTGTGTTAAGTATTCTAGAAATTACACTTCAAAGTACAGATTCTGCAGAAGCATTGCAAAGTCAAGCTCCCCAAAGTCAGGGTATTTCAAAACACAGGTTTTGCAAAGCACGTTTTCCCCTTCAGCATCGCTCTTTTTTTCTTTTCCTATGCTTCCAGTTCCTTTTCTTTTTTATGTGATACTAGCTGCTTCCTTCTCCTCCATCATCCTGGGCACTGTTGTTGAGGTTACAGGTGCTCAGGTTTTCCAGCAACCCAGTGCTTTTTTCAGACAAGAGGAGGACCAGAGAGGAAAGTGGTGTGTAGTGCTGAGGTTCCACAGAGACTGGTTGATGAATGCTGACAGGCTGCACATGTGCAGAGGATGAGTGTTGGAGATGTCCTGGCCAAGACGGGTAGATTTCATGGCAACGAGAAAATGTTCAGGGCAACTTTGCTGCTTCCCTGAGAAATTTCAAATACTGTCTCTAAAAGGTAGAGGGAACTGGGACAGAATGGGTTTTCCCCAAACTAAATTCCTGAGAAAAATAACCTCTAAAAAGAAGTCAGTCTTAGCTGCCAAGAAAAGTGGTGCTCTGAGAAAGAAGAGTTGTGTCTACAGTGGAGAGTATTTTCTATTTTCTAACCTTGGCAAAGTGTTAATTTCAGAGGTGGTGAGTGGCACATTGGAGGTAGGTAAGAGAATATCAGATTCTTTTGCAAATGCAAAGGGAGCTGCTTTCTTTTTTTCTTTTTATTAAAAAACAAAGGTGTTTTATGAGATAGTGTCGTGGTTTAACTCCGGC
>NW_010268586.1:0-681 GCF_000690775.1 Eurypyga helias
CAGGGACACAGCTCAGGGGTGGCCTTGGCCCTACTGGGGAATGGCTGGACTCCATGATCTTAGAGGTCCTTCCCAGCCTAAACATTCCATGATTCTGTGATGGAGTGAGGCACAATGGGGACAGGAACACAACATGTTCCCCCAGGCACCCCCAAAACACCCAGAAATAAAAATGTCCTTAATCTTTAAAATCTGCCTCAATTTGTTATGTATCCCCAGAACACCCTGGGGGAGGGGCCGCTCTGCTCCGTTTTGGTGCTCGGGTGGATCTGTGCCATGTCCCCTGGCATCAGGACAGCCCAGAGAGCAGCAGCTACCATGGCCGCAGTGGCCACAGGTGTGCTGAGCACGTGAGTTCTCGGAAGTTCCTGGGAGTGTTTCAAGGAAACGCCACGGGCAGTTTCATAACGCCCTCACGCATCACCAGAGCTGAAGCCATGCCAGGAGATGAATGGAAAGTCCTTCCAGTGCCAAGACAACCCGCAGCGACCTTTGTGAAGGGATCACGGGGAAATCCAGCCAGAAGCATCAAAAATGTCCAGGAAAAAGGGGAACCTACAAGCTCTGCTTAAGCCTTTCAGCTTTTAAACCTGGTCTTACAGAATCATGGAATGGTTTGGGTTGGAAGGGACCTTAAAGACCATCCAGTCCCACCCCCTGCCATGGGCAGGGACACCTTCC
>NW_010268586.1:964-3008 GCF_000690775.1 Eurypyga helias
CCCAGTGCGCCCATCCGGTCCCCAGGGCAGAGGGGCTCCAGCCCGCGGAGCATCTTCATCATACTATTCCCACCAAGGCACTTATTTGCCTACTGAGTTGACTGTAAAATAATTTCTTCTTCCAAAAAATGCCCAAGTCCTTCGATGGCAAGACCCCGGCCTCTCTGCTCTCCAGCGAATTCAATTCTTTCGTACCTCGGCCGTGAATTGGAAGTGGTGTAAAACGCAGACGGATGGAGAGCCATGACAAAGCTCTTGCTTCCAAGCAAGATTGGCCGTAACGACAAGCTTCTCCTGCTCTTACTTACTGTTTTATTGACACGGATAAAATTCCCTGGATCTTGGCACCGTTGGGGACTTGCATCCAGAAAAAAACATCCGCCTGATGTATTCCTGCTTAATTCAAGGAGAAGCCCACAAGACTTTCCCAGGACAGGCAAAGGCACCTCTCGGCTTGTCTCCGCTCCCTGTGAGTTTTGCCGGTTGAGTTTTTCCGGTTGATGTGTCAGCCCAAGTGCTCAAAGACTCGTCGCATCATTAGCTGACCTCCCCGCAACGAGCCGTGGTGCCGGGTACCAGCCTTCTTGGGGAAAACACCTCCAGCCGCCTTATTTCCATCCGAATTCCCGCTAATATTAAATTTCCAGGTTGAAACGCGTGCGCAACATTTGGGATTTTTTGTATTGGCGTGATAAATCTGTGTGTTCGCTTTGCTTCTTGGCTTTCTCTGCCGGTGATCCCAAGATGCCAGGGAGGGCGAGATCGTCCCGGCATACCGGAAAGCCGAACACACAGGCACCGGGCACGTGGCCGGGATGAGTCCCAGGGATGGGGATGCTGCCGTGTGCTGTCATCCCATGTCGAGGAGATGTCCCTCTCCAGCTTCGTTGGGCTGCAGGGGGATGCGCAACCACAGCTAGACACTGGAGAATCCCCAGCAGGAAAAACTTGACTGTTTTCCACAGAAAACTATCAGCAAAAGGGCCAGAGCGGTGCTCGTTTTCTGCTAATGGATTGAAATCCACCAGCCCGAAAAAGTGGAGAAAAGAAAAATTTTAGAATTCTGCGCCCGAGAGTGGAGACTTGCCGAGGAACACCAAAATCACAGAAATAAATACAACTTTTTCACATTTTAACTGAAAAATATTTTCAACTGACCAGCTGTGCCAGGGATGGAGTGCAGGAAAGGATGCGATGCCCGGGGCGAGCATCGCAGGATGCCGTCGGCACCGCCGGCGCAGGCGGGCTGCGGCACCTCCCGAATTACCCATCAACTGAATTAAAGGCAATAAACATTATCCCTGTTCTCTAACACCCCAGATAACCACGTTTTCTGCCCCAAATGATGGCCCTGATTACATCACTGCTACCAGGAGTGTTGTCAGCAGGTCCAGGATGGGATGTCAGAGGGTATTTCCTTCAGGGAGAGCTATTTTAGCCTGTTCCTGCCATGTGCCTGGCAGCACACGCAGCCCTTTTGCCTTATTTTTGCCACTGGAATAATTTTACAGCCCCGTCCCGAACCTCTGCATTTCCTACCAGCCTTATTTCCTGTGTTTCCATGCAATTCCTTCACCATTTCTACGTTTTCAGTTAATTATATATTTCCTAATGGTCTTGCTGCCGCCAGCTGCTCGCCAGAACCATCAGCATCCCTGGCTCCTCCGCCATCCACGCTGAGCCACCACGGAGATTCTTCCCAAAGCTGCTTTTTGGAGATGGGATGTGACATTCCCGGTCCCGTAGCAGTGCTCAGCCACGGACAAGTCACAGTCCCGTGAAAACCCCACAGACCCCACCCAGGGTGAAATCCTGCAGTGATGCAGCTCCTGCAGGTCCATCCCACCCTAAAAATCACCCCTAGCATCCTTGGACACGGGTGGGGAGGTGGCTTGGGCACTCGTGAAGTGGGGACCCGGGGCGTGGGGGGTGCAAGGGGAATAGGGGGGTGCACCCTAAGGGAGCAGTGTGGGTGCCCCGAGGGGAGCGTGGAAAGCTAGGGGTGCAGCGTGGGCACCCCAGGGTGCAGCGTGGGTACCCCGGG
>NW_010268587.1:0-3104 GCF_000690775.1 Eurypyga helias
GCATCCCTTCCCTCCAGTATGTTGATTTGTGGATCATGTCAGACTGGAATGAGTTATGAGTGCTCTGAAAGGCTGGACTAGCACTCAAAATGATCTTCTATTTCAGAAACAGACTGAAATCAGCAGAATTAGATTCAAGAAAAAGAAATGTAAGCCCTTAATCTTAGGAAGAAATAAAAAAAAAAGAAATGCAGAAATACAAAAACGGAAATGAACTGTCTGAAGAACTAGCCATGCCACAGAAGAGGCTCTGAAAGAGTGCACTGAAACACATCATAACAAAGTACTCTAAGGGAGGAATAAGGAAAGTTATTTCTGTTTATTTAAGCCAATGAGACAGTGCTACGGCTGACGTACATACTTAGAACACCACAGAGTAAGATGAAATCTAATTGAAAAGGTTACAACAGAAAGCAGTCAGAAAGATTAAAATTTTGGGAAGGATGATCCGTGAGGAAAGATTGAAAAAAATAGATGTGTTCAGTTTATAAAAGAGAAGAATGAGGGTTGACAGCAGTTGTCCTCCACTACATAAAAAGTAGCAATCCATGAAGATAACATGTCCTTAAAGGGAAGAAGAAGTGATCTGCTGAAACTGAAGCAAGAAAGATTTAATAAACTATCAGGAAATATGTTCCCACTGCAAATGCAGCAGGGACACTGGAAATGGCTACCTGGTAATACTGCAGCGACTAGAGCACACTGGCACTGCAGATCATGTCTCTGAACAACATCTGGGCAACTGCAAGCCCTTCAGAGACCAGAAATGGGACTTGGCAGTGTTAATAGCTCTATTAATCTCTCAGTTTGGTACCTGTCCCTTTGTTTAGGATAAAGAGAAAACACTGGCTAAAAAGGTGTAGGTTTGGGGGAGGTTAATTTCCACAGAAGTCACTGCTAATTCACAGCTCGTCAGCATTCACATGGCATGTTTCAAGATAGGAAAAACAGATGATGGCAGTCTAAGGCTTTTCTAGGCTTTCTAGATCCTTGGCTGCTCCATGGTGTTGGAGGCAAATAATGTCAATAATGTCATTGCACCACTCCGTGTTGCCTTGGCTCTACGTGAATGACACTGCTGTACTCTGGTGTAAATCTTGAAAAAGCTGGAACTCACCAGACTTCCTGATCCACCCAGATGAGACTGGAGTGTAGCAGAAAAAAAAAAAGAAAAGAAAAAAAAAAGGGCGCTGCTGCTTAATCAGAATTTCACCAGTGTCTCTCCCACTGGCAGATACAATCCTCCAGCAGTTCTCCTGAATTGCTAACAAAAAGTTGAGACATAGTCTGTATTTTACAAATATTCTCCAATGCAAAGTGTGTAGTTTGTATAATATATTAAACCAACAGTGTAACCAAATTACCAGATTACACCTGGAGGTTCTTAAAGCTAAATTTAATTTGTAGGTTAAATTCTGAGACGTTTCTCAGGGCAGAGCTCATTGCAGGATTTAGGACCCAGAGATTTGAGTTATTGGTTGGGCTTAGATGAAGTATCAGATAAGAAAGATAAGAGACACACTTACTGCCTTTCTCTAAAATATGTTAGGTCCATGGCTAAACACTGCTGGGTTCTGTAATTAAAATTATATGAATGCTTATAATGCATAAAGTTGGTTACACAGTTTCACCGTCAATTCTGCTAAACAACATAGTTCTTTGAAACATGTTTAAAGTGAGGCATAATAAGTATTTTGCTAGTATGTATACAACATGAAAAAACATAAACACAGAACTAGCAATTTAGAAATAAAAGAAACAGGAAGAGAACAGCTTTAAAGATCACCAATTAACTTGAAATTAGAAAATTCCTAAGAAGAAACATCTTAAAAGTATGCTTCACACACCTATTAGATCAAGATATTCAAATTTACCTATTAGAATTTACCTATTAGAGGGAGCTAGGAAGAATAAACCTTAACAGCCTTACAATCCCTTCTCAGACTCTGAGGAACAGTGAGTTGTCTTCTGCAAGAGCTGCATTTGCAATTAGACAGCAAGGAAAGATGAAAAAAATGAAATAAAAAGAGACTATAAGAACTACCTTTGAGGATGGAGAAACATTTACATTTAATTGTGCACAGAAGTTGGAATTGTCAAGTAAAATAGTGACAACTTTTGCTTAACAGGTAAAATACTCAGTCTTGGGTAACCTGAGGAGTAATCCCTTTCACCTGACATTGGCATAAAAAAATCTCAACTAGCTTTTGTTCTTTCTGAGGCTAACATCTAACTTCCCTATTTAGAACTAAAAACAAGCAACAAAAACCCTGGAAGAGAAAAAGGTAACCATTACCTACCCCTCTCTTCCACTACCAAAACCAAACACACACAGAGTTTTAGGCAACAACCCAAATCCTCAGCAAATACGGGAATCTCACTTAGAAGTTGTTTTCTTACTGACAGTAGAACTGCCTGTTTTTCTTCTAAGTTGCTAATTGGTCCTTAAGGCACCAAGAGCTCTGCTTTGCTGCTCAGTGTTTACAGCAGTGTTCTACCTGAAGTAACTGCTAATTCCTTGATGGCTCAGGTAGGCTATACACCCTCTGGCAAACCCCTACTTTGGGGTCTACCACATTAAGAGTCTATATCAGATAAGGCAATAAAGATCCTGTCTGAGACAATCTTTTCAAAGGAGATGGTGCAGGAACAATTAAAGTACTCTAGGAGGGGAAATCACCAACTCCATTATGCTGTCAGGCTCTTACAAACTAAAACAGGCAAGAGGTCACGTATGCCACGCATTCAATGAAGATTTGTCACTGCCTCTAACTTTTGCTGCTTATCCTTCAGGAATAGACATAAGCACACATAAAAATTAATTTTCCAATCCTGGCAGTGGAGGAAACGGACAACCGTGCATTCTTGCCATGCAAAGAAACAGAAACCAAACCTCAGGGTTTGGTCCTGATGAACCGTGCTTTGTAAGCACTGTGCTCCAAACACGTGCACATATGTAAAAGCTAGAAGTTGTAACAGTTGAGAAGACATTGTGTATTCGTTGTTGATGATCTGGCGCTTGCAATAAAAGTGGTTTTAGGTGTAATATTTCATATGATAGTTTAGTCGTACCTCCTGGAAAGCCAAGAATCATAGAATCATAG
>NW_010268588.1:0-5434 GCF_000690775.1 Eurypyga helias
AGCTTTTCATCCACCAGTACCCTCCGTGTCCCATCTCACCTGTTCAGCTCTTCTCTTTTCTTCAGCCTTGACCATGCCTTATTCATGCATTTACTGTCCTGGGGTGACTGGTTCTTTTCTGTGTAGGACGTGATAGGGTGAGACCATACCAATTCAGGCATTCACCCGTGGGTTGTCCAGTGGCCACGTCCCATAAACAGTGGGGTAGATCTTGAGTTTCTCGGTCACTTGCTGGTGCAAAATATCTTCTGAAACAGAAGTGTTTGAATCCTAGATACTCATTCTCAACACTGGCTGTTTAATCACCAGATAGAGGGGTCACAGCATACCCGTATCTACACTGGAGAACTGAGAATTCATGCAGTGGGGGCCGTAGGTGTTACTGAGACTGCAGCTTGCGCACTCTGTCCCAAAGCTTAATGTCCTTGCTAAAGCTTTCTGAAAGGCCTGAGCACCAAAGACTTTGTGGAAGATAAACTGTTTTATCTTATCCCTGATACAGCCTTGATAAATTACACAGAACAGCACATCTTTAATGCTGTCCCGGCTTTTTACCGCTCACATGAGCGTCTGTGACGTTTGTGCCATTCCTGCCCATGATGTAGGTGGGTGTTCCCACAGTCCATGCATGAGGTTCTCATGTGAAAAGTGAACGAATCTGACCTGGCATGTAATGATAAGAAAACAGGTCTAATTTAGAATTTAAAAATGCCTTGGTGTTCCTGAACCCTAGTTGTCAATATTACATCTGTACTCTGCACTGCCGTTGAATCATCTGAATCTGTGGTTCCTGGACAGAGGTTTGTGTAAACTCTTCCTAAAGCCTTCACGTCATGCAGCCTTCACTACTTCCCTTGTGCTTCACCAGCCTCAGCGTTGGAAAGATTTTTCTTGTGTCTATCCTGAATCTTCAGTCCTGCCATTAAGCCTGTTACTGCTCACCCTCTCTGCTGTAGAAACGGAGTACACTTTATTCCTCCCCTTTTCGCAACCTCCACATCATAACCACAGTTTCTATTAGTTTAAGAAAAAGTATTTGAGGAATTTGAAAATGTCCCCAGAACTTTTGCACGTTGAAGCAGAGGGAACCACAGCAGTAGATTCTGACTTTTAGAGCCTGAGTTCACAATTCATTCGTTTATTAATTCACTGCTGACAGACTTTGAAATCATAGAATCACAGGATGATTTGGGTTGGAAGGGACCTTAAAGACCATCCAGTTCCAACCCCCCTGCCATGGGCAGGGACACCTTCCACTAGACCAGGTTGCTCAAAGCCTCATCCAGCCTGGCCTTGAACACTTCTGGGATGGAAATGGATCCAAAAATCTTTTTTAGAACTTTGCTAAAAATATATATAGTTTGGAGGTTTTTTTAAATTATGATAGTAACATTTGAACTTTCACTTTTGCAGGCATCAACAAATTTACAAAGAAGCTTCGCAGTCCGTATGCAATTGATAACAACGAGCTACTTGACTTTCTGTCCAGGGTTCCTTCAGACGTGCAACTGGTGTGTATATTTTTTTAAAGTCTCCTTACCGTAGTTAATTAGATATGTGGCATCGTGAATTTCTGGTTTCATTAATCAAATTTTAAAGCAGTTATTTTGATTCAACTCTATGTTCCTTGGCACAAAGAAAATGCAAGTCAAGCTGAGGAAAGCCCATGAACCTTTAGCAGGCCACTAGACTGCGGCGAGGAATTTGGTGGTACTTCACTCATCCCTTTGAGGATCCGTAGGGGCAATCAGAACAAAGAAAAATATTTGGGAGATGGTGGCGAGTGCTAGAATTTGTATTAAGCAGCCTCCAGCACCTTGTGAATCACAGTGGGATAAGGCCCTGGGTAGGAAAACGCTGGGGCTGAGGCTTTCAGGACATGCAGAGAGGGAGCAGGAAGGTCAAATGATGGAAAGAGCTGCATCGACATGGAGTCGGCTTTGCCCAGGGTCCGGTGACACCACTCAGAGCACTTCAGCCTTTCCTGTCCTGGGGTGGAAGTTTTTGCTGTGGTCACAGTTTAACCATGTTCATAAACTCCTTTAAAAATCAGCTGGTTATGAATTACCAGGTTTTGTAATGCTGTACACAATCTCTTGAGAAGGTGCAAGCGTTAGGATAATGTCAGGTACATAAATCACCTCCTGTATCACGAAGATTTTACACTTTCTGGATTTCTAGGTAACGGGTTTGGGTTCAGAGCTGGTATGAGTAGGAGGTAGGGGTGCACGTACCCCCTCTGAATCTGATCCTTTCTGTGGTGGGCCAGTAAAATAAGCAAGTTTCTAAGAAACATTGTGAAGAATATTCATCCAGTTCATCAAAGAGGATACTGCTTATTCCATGTTAGAGCTCGTGGAGAAAACAAAAAGGTCGCCTCCTCAAAGTTTACATCAGCACGCTGTTTCCCTTCCTGGCAGGATTCTCCTAATGCTGTTTTTCCTTCTTACTCTAGATCTGTCATTCTGTTGTTGAATCACAGCTGCAGATTCGATGTAGTTTGCAGGGCGATAGTTTTCTTTTTCCTTTGTTTTTTTTTGACCTGGGGGGCATGAGGGGGGAAAGAAATTTTTCTTATTTAGCAAGTACCACCTGACCAGTTTCTTTCCGAACGTTGTGTTTTAACAGATGCAGTACCAGGAACTGAAACAAGATCCCAGTCACAGCCCAAGCAAGAGGAAGAAAAACAATCCTGCCTAGCCAGCTTGACTGTCGAGGAGACCAGTGTCTGCTGGGGGAAGATAAAAGAAAAAGCCCACAGCCTAAACAGAATTTCCTTTCTCTAAGCTTTTTGCTTATTTTGCCTTTTTATCTACTGGGGAGATTTTGTAAATATGTAAAAAGGCATTTCTCGTCGACTCTGTACTTTGCACTGTAGAGGCACATTTGACAAGGGTTTTGAGTAGGGCTCTTGCCATTTGAACAGCGTAACACATTTGAGGAGTCGGTCTGAAATGGTAAATATTCACCATTAGCGGATGGTCAGAGATACCTGCAACAGCTCAAATAACGCCGACTAAATCTGCAAAAGGTGTAAATTTAAATCTGACTCAAAAATTCAGTCAGAGTTTATTTGTGAGCATTAATATTTTTATCCAGTAAGTCACCATTACGATTTTCTATGTTTTATACATTTCCAGAGAAATACGATGTAGTGGAGCCTACTGCACTTTAGTTTTAGCAGATTTTTTTGAACTCCACACACCCTGATGTAAACTCCTGGTGCAATGTTTTCCCGTGCAGTAGGGCCGCTTACAAGGTAATGAGAAGCACCAAGTGCAAATCTCTTTCCGGAGCTCCCAAAAGAAGTTCCTGCTGTTTTTATCATTCCATTATAAGACCTAAAAATCTCCGTCTCTCTCAAAATACTGCCAGGTTTGTAACTGATTGCCTATCTGATTTTTTCTATATGTACCAGTAATCTTCATTTGTACTACATAGCTTAGTGAATGAAGTCCATAGCTCTGCAGTAATGGAAGTACTATCCAACTGACTCCATATTGCTTTGGGTGTCATGCTATGAACACCTTCTGTGCACATGGCTGTTTTAATAGGGAAATCTTGCAGACAATGTTTTTGCTTTCAAACCACAGGATCATATTAATACGCTTTATGATATAACAACTTACCTGTTACCGACGTGAAATATAGTGTAGAGGAAAAAAAAGCAGCTGTGGTCAAACTGGTATACTGGTTTTATTTCTTTAGCTAATAATGTAGTCAGTTCTTCAGATACAGTTGTGCCCTACTGCATGGAAACTGCATCATTTTACAGATTACATGGAACATAGGTGAGAAACGTTTACATTTCAAATGTCTTAGTGGCCACTGCATAACGAGTACTTGGGGATATATTCTGAAAGCTGCATGTAGACGTCCACGCTCGGCTCCCCACGTAGTGAGCAGAGACTTCATTCCTAAGGGACTGCCTGTGCACAGCTCTTGGTTGTAGCTCCCGGTGACGTTAAAGGGGATTTTTGCCCAGGGGAGAGCGGCAGGACTGCATCCTCTGGAGGAGCCGGTCCCGGCGTCCGCTCTGGGTTACCTCTCACGGGTTGCAATGGCTGATAAAGTTATATTGCACTACTCTGACAATACTTTTTGAAAAGATTATTTAGAAATACTTTGCAAGCAGGTGTATATATATATTTGTCTAAAGAAATACATGTTAGCGGCATTGCCCGTGGAAGACGATCCTGGATTTGTTTATTTTACCGATATGTTGATAGCTGGGTTCCGACACGACAGTTGTTTTGATTTTTCTCTTTGTACGTGTTAAAGAATGCCGGTCAGTTGACTGTTCAGAAAGTCTTGGGCCTAAATATGCTCTTGTTACATCATGACTTTAACAGAATTCGTTTGCCAAGCCTGTGTAACCTCCTTTTCGCTGTATGCTGCCTGAAGAGCAGCGTGCTCTTGGAGAAGTCAGAATCGCTGGTGAGCCTGGTTCATTTAAAAAAAGCCAAACTTTTTGAGCTGGCGATGTGCGAATGTTTGTTGCCAGTTTTACGGCGTTCTTGATGCCCTGCGCGCCTTGTACCTTCTCCGTGTTGCCCATCAGTCTGCGTGCGATTTCCTGTTGTGCTTTTTTTCTGTACTCGCTTTCGAAGGTCTGCTTCAGTTGTGACGTCTGAGTGACTTATACACATTTAGTGCATTAAACACAGTTTTAAGCATCTCTCTACTAGGTATGACGAAGATTCTTTCTTCCAAGTCCTGCACTACTGGGGGTGAAGGGCAAGCAAGTGAAAACATCATAGCTCTGCGTGCAGGATTTCAGTATTTTAAACCCCAAAACATGTAAGTGGAGGGGGCAGGAGGAGAAAAGCATCTGTTTGTTGAAAATTGGTCAGCTACATTTAATGCCTCAATCACTCAAAATTGATCTTACTGAACATAAAACGCACAGAAGCAAGGCTAAAGATGCAAGTCAGTTAAATACGATTCTCCTGCCACAACAGGACATTTTAAAATAATCTGGGAGTAAACAGTTCTCACTATTTACAGTTCCTCTACTCTGCTTTGCCTGGGAGGTCTCTGTAGAGAATCGGTCCTGCCTTACGCCTTAAATACATCAATGTATCTTCCATTTCCAGATTGGTTCTGAACTCAGTTTCTAACCGGTGGGATTTGCTGGGTTTTCTTCCTAAGCAACTTGCCCATTTGTAAACAATCGCAGAAGAATAACGCATCTCATGACTGTGAAAGTCTTTCTGCTCTTGGAAAATAAAATCTAACAACTTTATGTGTGTCCAGTGAAAATGAGTAACTTAATTGAGGCCCACAATTAAAGTAGGCGTCAGGGCGATCAGGATCCATCAGAGGTAATTGTCCAAGAGGTTCGAGTTAGGTTTCTGCTGACAGCTCACAGTGCAGAGCTTGCTTACAATGTTCTTACAGTCTTTTCTCTTTGTAGTAAGGAACCAGGAAGTGT
>NW_010268588.1:5466-7002 GCF_000690775.1 Eurypyga helias
GAAGAGCTACTGTACCGTGGCTTAGCATTTTGAATCCAAGTGGAATAAACCCCAAGTTTTTTCTACTGCAATTAGAACAACAGTGGAACGATGAGAAGGTAGCTAAGCAGGCTGCACATGGTGCAGCTGTTCTGTGGGCCCTAAGACCGTAGGCTCTACCCACACGAGGAAGAGCTGCTGGACCTGCCAGCAGATGGGCTGCACGGTGCTGAAGTGTGTCGTTCTAGGATAGCCCGGCAGCACAAACTGAAGGAGGGAAAGGAAAAATTATTTCTGTCATCAGCACTGGATCCCATACCTGCCTCACAGCCTGCAGTAAAACCTCCCTGCCCAGCATCCAGGGGTTGCTACCTCCAGGGATATGGCAGCTTTCACCCGCGCCTCCTTTCCTGTCTCGGCTGCAGCAGCCTTGCTGACAGCCAGGCACAAACTTCCTTCCATTTCTGCGCCTGCTTCTCTGCTGAGGGCAAACCTTTTCCTCCCAATTGGGCTAATTTCCAGGCCGCTGTGCAGCTGCTTCTATTAAAGACAGCTCATCTCCACACCCTCCACCAACACTCCCACTGCAAATTTTCAATACATACCTCCTCCTCAAGAATTTGTCTGAAATCTTGCGACGGTGAAATCCCAGAACTTTTAACATCAAACACAGTTGCAATTACAGCCAGTTTTCAGTGAGGAACACCGGGTTTCCATTGCTTTCTGCCTCATTAAGGTATATCATAAAAGGAGTGTGTCTTCAGACTCTCAAAGTGGAAATTCAACCTTTCCCAGATAAAATGCAATCTTTAGACATCAACTTAGAAAAATGTGAAGGCTCTAACAAAATACACCGGTCCCCCACTCTCTCGCGTGGGAAGTGGACGAAATCCAACTGGTGGTAAGGCTCATGCAATTGGTGAATCAGTTAAGGGTGAAGCAGAAGGGATGAGGGTGAGGGGCAGCCTGGAGAAGGGCAGGCATGCAGACGCAGAGAGAGATGGTGTAGCTGCCCTAAACCACCTTCATCTCTCCATGTTTCTCCACACTGAACTGCCGTGAGCTGCTTCAATTGGCTAGATTTGGCCCTTGTAATGAATACTCCATCCCTTCCCTGAAAAGCTCCATCCCTTCCCTTTTCCCTCTTCCCTCAGGGAAAAGACGTTACGGAGCACATCTGACAGCACGTGATATGTGAGCATATTCGGTCAGATCATCGGATCAGAAGGTTGGGTCCTTCTTGCTGCAACAGGCATTAGGGCTTTTCTGCTTTTTCCACGTCATAGTCATTGTCAAGAGAAGACATGCTTCTCATAAACTAAGGATTTTAGATACTAATTGTTTAAAAAATCACTAGCTCTCATAATGCAAAATATTAAATAAATCTTAACTATCCATTGCACATGGCATTGTACTTCTGGATCATTTATTTCTGTAACAATGGAATGCTGAAATGAAGTCAGATTTAGCCTACTTCAAACAGGACAAATTCCTCATCAATGAATCCTTAGCACCAACAAAAACCACCATATCAGTACTGGTGGACAAAAAGCTGGA
>NW_010268589.1:0-4903 GCF_000690775.1 Eurypyga helias
GTCCGTCTGACATAACACTTCTGGACAGTGAAGAGGAGATAGTGAGGAACTTGAGAGTGAGCCAGACAAACTGATCAGATGTTCTGCACAGGTGAAGTAAAATTCACTGTGTATTGGAAGGACTAATTCAGGCCTTGCAGACATGCAGTGAGGTGTGCATTCATTCTAATACCTTGAGGTGAAGGGAGCAAATCTAGCTGTTGCTGTGCCAGTGCAGAGGTGATGTGCTGTATCAGAGGGTCCTCAGGGACCACCCTTAGAAAATCCCCTGACTGTTCGAGAAGTATAATGGCAACTCCTCACTGTGCTGCTGTGTTCAGTATTACTCATCGTTTATCAGAAAGCAGAAATGGTCTCACCAACAACTAAACTGTGAAACACACCAGAGGACAATCAGGGGAATAAAATGATGTAGGATTATTGCATTGAAGGAGGAGGTGGGGAAAATTGGAAACAATAGAGTACTCTGCTCTCCTTTTGTGAGTTCTAATTGTCCTTTCCCTGTAATTCAAATAAAAAGAGGCCATTTCAAATTATGCCATAACAAATGTAATTGGAAGAATCACCTTCGGTAATTAACTTCTGTGGCTTCCTGCTTCAGAACATTCTGCAAGAGACAGCTTCAAACTAACTTCAGAGTGGACCATCCATATATTGGTGGGAAGGCTCAATCCTCTTATTGCGGAATCTCCTTTTATCTTCATATATACTAACAGTTAACAGACCTCATGACACTAAATTCATGTCTGATTTGCTTTTACAATGGATGATCTGAAGACATGCAAAAAGAAAATTTTCCCTAAATAATATGTTATAAAGCTTTTTACATTTCTGTAGCTTTTGGTAATCATAGATGTCCAAAGCACCTGAGGTTCTCTAAAAGCATCGGATTTAGATGGTTTAGTCGGTCTAACCTCTGGAAGTGGTAAAAGCACCAGTATGGTGCACCAGTGTGGTCCTAAATGAAGAGAGAAATAGTCACAAAATACAATGAACAGTAACATTCATGCCCTGGGGTTCTCCACGCTGAAATCCAGTTGTCTGTAGTTTCTCAAATGTGGATTGAAATAAGAAAAACTTAAATGTACCTGGTATGGCTGAGGTGTTAAAGCGGCAGTGTGTGGGCACGGGGCTGCAGGGGGATAAGCAAGACACTGCCCTGTAACACTGAAACGTGATTCTGAGCAGCTTGAAGGTGGTACTTTGCATTTTGCAGGATGGTAACTCCTGCTCGGCTGAGAAGTTGGGGGAGCTTTCCTGATAGTTACTGCCCATCACTGCGCTCTCTCTACAGTGGTGGTTCCCAGCTTCTGGCTTCTGCATGCCGTAACACTCACTTTTCTGGCACTCCTACTGCCAGTTGTTGATCTTGGCCATAAGGAAGAAACAAATGCAGTTTTAAGGAAAATACAGTGATGGCATTTGATAGTGCTTGTAACTACAGCTGGTGAAAATTCCCATAACAGACTCCTACTTGAAATGTCCTGCTCTCTTGCCAGCTGCGAAGCAGTGTCAACAGTGTGGAAACTGTCTGTTCCCGTGGCAGTAGCTGAAATATTATCCTGCAATCTGAGTGCCTGCCTTCTCTTTCCAGGTGGACTCTGAAGAGCCGGTTTTTGAGGCGGTTATAAACTGGGTGAAGCACTCGAAAAAAGAACGGGAGGCTTCGCTGCCAGAACTGCTGCAGTACGTGCGCATGCCGCTTCTCACCCCCCGCTACATCACAGATGTCATCGACACCGAGGTATTGGCAGCCCGGGTCCTTGGGCACAGAACAGCTGGGAGCTGGGATCTGTGTGTGACTGCCATGTGCCCTGGTTAGAGTCCTGCTGTCCTACAGAACATGTTAAAAGCTGCTTTCTCTGCTGATGCTTTTTGATGCTATACTATGACTTGTCCCTGTTCAGGTGGAGTGCCCGCTGTTTACTCAGAGTAGTTTGCTCTGCCAGCAGTTACAGCATCCTGCTTTTCAGCTGGGAGGATGCACATCCAGGGCTATTAGTCAGTTGTCTCCTGATTCATGTGGTACCTTTCTGCTGTAATCTGTTGTAGTTTGTAACAAATGCTTTCTGCCTTTCATTCCTAAGTGCTAGCGGGTCTCCTCGAGGCTGAAGGCTGCAGGTATGCCATCCTAGGGAGGAAGCGCCTCCTCAGGAGGTGTTTTAGGTGCAGATGGCAAGCTTGTACCTGTGAGTGAGAGGTCCAGGGCCAACACACAGCTAAGAGCTGTATCTCATACTGCTGCTTTGTGTGGCTGGGGTGTTGCAGAGGCAAACCAAAATGTGGAATGGTGGTAAGAGATAAATAGGCTTTTGCCACAGAAATGTAATTTCAGACAGGAAGTGATGCTGACCCCATGCAAGGTTTCACAGGAAGGCCCAGAGAAGTTCAAACCAGCGTTCTGGTTTGATGGTAATGTGAGGTGATCAGTGTTCACCTGATAGGTGCTGAGTGTTGAATGACAGACTTCTCTACATAGAGAAATGGCTGCCTTAGCAACATTCGTCTCTAATGTGATACAGCTGCCTTTTACGGATATTCTTAAATAAGGGCAGCTAACAGGCACTTAAGTTGTGCCAGAGCTAAAATGTGTTCAGTTAGATTGTTATGGTCCACTTTTTCAACTGAAAATTGAAGCTGGCACAAAAGGGACTGGTACTAAAACAATTAAGTCTGTCCCAACACCAGCCTAAGATAGTGTGTATGCACAGGGCCTCAGCTTTCTTACTGCACAGGGTGGCCTCTCCAGCCTGGAAGTGACACCACTGCTGGATCATCATCATCTTGGGGCAGCACGGAGAGTACAGTGTTGGCCCTGTGTGGCCTCATCTGCTCTGAACACCCTGTCCTTGCATAAGCACCAAGATCTTGTAAAAGATCTATGGTCCGGGCCCTCAGCTGAGGAGGGGAATTACATGGCATTATGCAATGAGGAGAGGAGGCTGTCCCTGGGCTGCAGTGCTTCTTTTAAAGAAGACTCTCCTGCTTCTGTTGTCTTTTCATAGCTCCATGTCCCATGTGCACAGGGAGTAAGATAATAGATCCAGCTAAACTGCTTCATTGTGCTGTGCTCCTTGTTTCATCTTTGATGGCAGGTGCATGCTGAAAATTGATTATATGAGGCAGATCCAGCCAAACTGATTTCAAGGGTAGTTTTCACTGCCAGTCCCCCTTCTCGGACATACTTCTGCTTGCTTAAGTGTAGCAGAAGTAGTTTTTCCTTAATTTTCCAATATAGTTATTTTCATTATGGAGCCTGCAGTGCCAAACGCTGTGTGAGAACTGAGCCATATCTTTTCAGCTCCAGTCCAGTCTTAAGCTGTCTTTGTGTGCTGTATTTGCACCATGACCCTACTAGCAACAGCCTGCACACAAGTCATTTTCATGCTGTCTGAACTGATGCGAGTTGGTTTTAGGACAATTCTTATGGGGGATCTTAAAATACATTGCATGTAGCAGTGACTCATGTTTTCCCTTAGCCTTTTATACGATGCAGTCTGCAATGCAGAGACCTCGTAGATGAAGCTAAGAAATTTCATCTTCGGCCTGAGCTCCGGAGTCAGATGCAAGGACCCAGAACAAGAGCACGTCTAGGTGAGCAGCAAAGGAAGGGACACTGAAGAGGTGTGGGGCATTGGCAGGTATTGTATTACACACCATGTCTGGTGCCTGGCAGTTGTACTGAGGTCACTTGTCAGTGTAACTCTGGTACAGAAGAGGGACTGGAGCAAAGGACAGGTATGGTTTTTTCAGAGGGCAATTGCTTAGTGGCAGTGAGGGGACTGGTTGGTTGCCTTTAATCCCAGGCCTCTGCTGTAACCATAAAACCAGTTTCCTGAGCTGTTGGTGCCTCCAGATATGTTTGTCTCAGTATGCAGCTGTCCAAGAAGTGTGAGAAGAGTTTCTTCCTGTCTAAAACGACAGGTATTGGTGTCAGAAACAAAAGGAGCTGTGAGGTGAGAGAGAGACAGCTGTGTTACAGTGCAGATAAGTTTTCCACAGGGAATCTGAGGGGAGGGCACAAGCAAACACATGGAGAGGTCCCTCTTTCCTTTCAGAGGTACGTGTGTCTCCCTCTACAGTCTTGTTAAGCAAATATATGATGATTTCTTCTGTTTCAATTACTTCTACCAAGCACAGTCACTGAACTGTTGGGAAATGCTTGGCTTAGGGGTGTAGGCACTTGAGAGCAACATAAACAGTAGGAATGACCTACAGAAGAAGGAAAAGTATTCTGTTAGCTTCTTCATGACTATGGCTGTTCCTCACCTGACACCCCTTCTCTTATCTTCAGACTCACTCTCTCAGGACTGCCTCTGCCATGCCTTTATCCCGGGCACACTCGCAGGGCACTGCCTTCGGTGCCAGCACTGACTGCTCTTCCTGCAAGAAAACCTCCGCGTGTGTTCTCCTGTGCTACTGCTTGTGCAGTAGAGAGGGACCTGAAAAAGCCTTCATGACCATTTCCTGTAATTAACACTTGTAGGGGACAAAAGGCGGTCTAACCACGAAAGGAGGAGGGAAAATTACTTTTGTCAGAGAGACACATTCTTTAAACTTTTTGGGCCCATGTTGTGGGCCACGATGTGCTTTGACCTCCAGCATAGTCCAGGCCACAGCATGTCCTATTTCTGTGAGAACATCTTACATCAGATTCAGAGACATGCAATTCAGCTTAACCTGTCATTTTAGAAAAATCCATTTAATTTTGTTGTTAGTTCAAATGCTTCACCTGATAAAGAAAGCAGCACAAAACTGTTTAATTGTACAGGTAAAAACTGTGCACCTTATTTTTAAGGTCTGTCTTCTGGATTCAGCCCTACCTTTTTTAATTGATTCAATACCATCTGCTATCAGCAATGCTCTTATCATGTGTCAGTTTGTTGTGGTTTAACCTCGGCTA
>NW_010268590.1:0-1251 GCF_000690775.1 Eurypyga helias
GGGACGTGCTCAGTTTGGAGACAAAGAGACTGGGAGAAACAATAATATGTCAAGTCTGGCCCAGACTGAAGGGAAAACTAATGCAGGCTTGAAGGGTGGTGTATAACGTTTGTGATGCAAGTGAAAAGTGGAGTTGCTGCAGCACATTATGTGCATTCTCTAACTGGGGTCAAAACTTGGGTCTCTTTTTCCCACTGAGTTATGTGATGCAACACAATATTTCCAAAGAACACTGGAACACACATTCCTTTATGTGGAAATCCTGTGGTCTAGGGGGCTTTATTGTGCTTTAAACTGGAGTTGATCCTTTCCTAGACATTGTCTGTGTAAGGCAGGCATCCTTTTGACACTCTAAAACTTGTTAGTTTTTCCAGAGGTTTTCATTTGACCCAATTCTTGGGGAGCCACTGGATTAAACGTAGTTACTGGGAAACCGTTGAGCTTAGTGTAAAACCTTTAAGAAAAATAATAGCAATTTCTGAAGATCACGTTTTTGGCCCTTGTGTGTGGCACCCTGTGTATTGGTTCTGGACTTGAACTTTATTCCACATTGAGACAGCAGCTGTTTGTTTAGGGGCCTGTGACTCGTGAATCACAGGGGTGCGTAGGTGTGTTGTCTCATTAGAAACTGGGATCTTGTTTCGCAACTTACTCCTTTCCCATTGTCGGAGGGCGCAGCAGTGCTGTTGTAAACAGTGTGTTGCATCATTTTAGAAAAAGGGAGATGTGTAATTGGGTGACCTGTGTAACCTTCTTGCTTTATAATGTTTGCAGACTTGGAGAGTGGTCTTGCCTTGAGTGGTACTGTATTTTGCGTAGTGGTTTCTTTTGTATTTAGGGTATGCTTGCTTAGTAAAATGTAGAAGGCCTTATCTCATTGGAAGACTGCACTAATAACTTTTGCCCTTGAAGAGCACTAGAAGTCAATGATTTATGTGTTATGCTTTGTTCTCTGGCTTCTATACCCTCCACCTTTAGGAAACTAGCGGGATGCACTCTCTTCATCACAGGCGCAAGCCGGGGCATTGGCAAAGCCATTGCTTTGAAAGCTGCCAGGGATGGTGCAAACATTGTGATAGCTGCCAAAACAGCCGAGCCCCATCCTAAACTTCCAGGGACCATCTACACTGCTGCAGCAGAGAGTAAGTTTTAATAAAGGAGGGTGGGCTTCAGGTGCTGGGCTGTGTGTATGCCCTGTGTGTCTCAGCTCCAATTCAACTTTAATAAGCTTAGTGCGTCTCTTGCCTCCCA
>NW_010268590.1:1282-3233 GCF_000690775.1 Eurypyga helias
TCAAAATATTACTGTAATGAAGGTCTGTGTGTATAGATGTGAAAATGCTGTATTAGTTGAGATGTATGTGTATACCATATGCATTCTCAGCATTAAGATTTGGTTTTGGCTTCCCTGTTCTTCACACAACATGTAAAAGGGTCACAGTTTGAGGGTGTGGGTTTCGGTGCCTTCTTGAAGCATGTCATCGAGTGAGAGATTCTTAGTAGCTTCATGCTTATTTGTTCCATCTGAGAGAAAATTTTTCAATGTTTGATTTTTCAATTGTGCAGTTGAAGCGGCTGGAGGAAAGGCTTTGCCATGCGTTGTTAATGTCAGGGAGGAACAGCAAATTATTAATGCCGTGGAGAAAGCTGTGAAGACTTTTGGAGGTATGCTGAGTTGTGTGGGGGGATTGTTTAAAATAAGAGTGGCCTGACTTACTTCTGGTTTTTGACTTTAAATGCTAATGTGAAATGCCTTGTTTTGAAACCAGGGATCGATATTTTGGTGAACAATGCAAGTGCCATCTCTTTGACTGGCACATTGGAAACAGATATGAAGAAGGTCAATCTTATGATGGATGTCAATGTACGGGGAACGTACCTCACGTAAGTGCCGAGAGAGGGGAGCAAAGTAATTGTAACAGAATGTTTGATGTCATCTCAGGTTTTCTGAGAAATGGTGTAGCTGTCTTGCTGCCCTCGAGTTGGAGTGCAAGTGTTCTATGTATGCTCACTGGAAATGGCTCTGTTATTGGCCAGCTGATTTGAAATTTATATTTGCAAGAGTTAATTGCAAGTTGGAGTAAATAGGAACCTTATCACTGTAGTCATCAAGTGTTTACTAGCCCCTCCATGTGGGTGGGAAGAAGAAACTAGTTTATTTCAAATAGAGCTCCAGCTTGGCTGTGCTGGATGCTCTCTGCTCTTTCATTTCAAGCAAAGCTACTAACTGTTTGCATACATCAAGTGCTGCATCTTGTTTGCCAGTTTCCTTCTCATAAGCTTCTTTCTCATCTTTAGAGACATAAGATAACTTACTGTAGTTAAATGTGAAAAGTTAAAGGTGTAACTTGATGATCTAAAGTGTTCTTTGCCTACTTTCAGCTTATCATTTCTATCATTTATTTAAATTACCACACCAAGATTTGATTTCACAATTCCTGTGGTCCTTATTGTGCTCATTTTTTGGAATTGGGTCATCTAAGTAGGATCATCTTTAGATTTACAGGATGTCATTTAAAGTTGCTCTGTTTTAGAATGAAAACTTTGATTTTGACGGAGTTGTGTTTAAAAAATGAAGGCCCTTAGGATGATGCAGATTGGCTAGGTTCAGTTATTGCTTGATGTGATCAGGAGCTTTTACAGCAAAGTTTTACCTAGAATAGTCTTTCTCCTTTGTGCGGATGAATCTGGTTATCAGATATTATGTTTATATTCCTTAATGCTATTTTGCTAAGAGTCAGCGAAGGGATTTGCTGTTGGTGTAAAATCACACATGAATAGCAGCTTTCCGCATTAGGGAGGCACATGCAGCGCATGTAGGTCGGATGGAGAAAGGAGGAGGGTGGAAGAAAGAAAGGCTGCTTGCAGAGTGGGATTTCTGTGCTTCCACCTTGCAGTGCCTGCTTTTGGTCGGCTGTAAGTGTAAGCAGTTCCATGCTCAGAAAGGAAAATTGATTTTGGAGCTTGGCATTCCAGAAAACACTCTGTGGGTATGTCTTGCTAAAATTGGGACTGGGTTCTGCTGTACTGCCAGCGGCAAGCTTCAATTCCCCCTCAACAGCCAACAGCAACAATCCGTTTCCTGAAGGTACGTCTCGCTGTTGCAAATGAATGGAGAATTTTTAAAGTCATCTTTCCGTTGGGTGCTACTCTGCCTTAAAAAGATTAAAAAGCAGGTTCTGTGTTGCTGCGAATGGAAGAGTATATGAGAGATTAATGCCTTGGAGAGGTGGGCCACTGCCAAC
>NW_010268591.1:0-2495 GCF_000690775.1 Eurypyga helias
CCGGCCCCGCACCCGCCCCGCGGCCCTGGGCGTGAGTTGTGAGAGTGGGATATTGTAGGTGAGATGCATCGCCCGTGTTTTAAAGCCATCCTGTTTACCACTGAGAGCCAGGTGGTCAGCCCCCGCCACCTCGGAAACTGCGGTGCTTTTGAAAAGCTGGTGCCCGTCTCTTTCTCTGAAGTTTTAAATGCTCTTAGGGGTGTCCCTTTAAGCTCTTGGTCTGCTCTGCATTTCTTTCAGTCTAAATTGGGAAGGGGGAGGGGAGAAACTGCTAACCTGGGTATAATAATGAAGTTAAATTTCAGTTTTATTGCTCACCATCAACTTCGGCTTAGTATTTGCATGCGAAAGACTAAAAGACAATGCATAGTTGCTTCCAAAGAGCAATTTTCATTGACAAACATTTACATTGAAAAGCTTAAGGAAACATTCCTTTAGCCATACTTTTTATAAGTATTTATTTTTACAGCAGTCCTGTTTCAGATAAGATTGTGGCGGACAGCCTTCTTGTAAAGGATGAGCGCGGGCATTTGCTGGGAAGCTGTGCTGTGGCAATTTGAATGTGTCTCACTGAAATAAATAACAGAGGCTTCTTGAATAAGAACAGTTTAAAAAAAAATCACCTTCAAATTAGTCCAACCAGAGGGCTTTGAGTCTTGGCAGTACACTGATACTACTATGAAAGAGTAGTGCTGCTTTTCTTTTTTTCTCCCCTGCCCCCCAGGTGAGCACTCTTTCTATTATGGGAGGTGTAATCAGCTAGTAGCAATAATGATGTTTAATAATTTACCTGATCTTATTTTGGTGCTTCCTGACTGATTTCAAATAGGCAGTGCTTGTCCTAAAAATAGTTGTCATTGAGAATACAGATCAGGTTGTCTGCTTGTTATAAGGAAGTTTTTGGTTTTCTATGGGTTTGACTGGCGTGTTCTTTTTTTTTTTAAGTACAGTAGGGTTATGGGCGTCCCTGTGACGCCTTCCCCCATCATCTTACAGTTTGTAAGAAGAGAAAAGTGATGTGCTTGTGACCATTAAATGCTTTCAGTGACTGCATTTCTGAACATTAATCAATGTATAGTAATACTATTGGTGAAAAAATCATGGAATTGTGATAATACTTAAGTACTTACTTTTTTTTTTTTCTTTCAGTAAAACCATAAAGCACTTTTAACTTAGGGTGCTGAATTGACCTTAGGATGCCTGTTTTCATTCTTAATCAGTTACAGTTTCTGGGACTATAAAATGTAAATTACTTGGTGCAGTAGCTATTTCTGTATTCATTTTTATTTTCTATAAAATAATAACATAACACTTTTTTAAAAAGATACTAAAAAGGTCCTGCTTTTCTATTTATTCTTATGCAGTGTAGTGTATGTGACTTCTCTTTTTTTTAATAAGACAAAAATCTAATCCACAATCCCTTCAGTTTATTATTTTTAAATCTGCCAATATTGATTTTGGAGATGAATCAATCAAATTAAAAAAATGTTCACAATCAGGAGATTGAGGATGGGACTGAGTTGGTAACACTGTAGTACTGCCTACTAAGACACAGCTACAGGATGTTTGGATTCAGTTGTACAGTTCAGGCAGAGGTATCTCTTTCCCACTGCACATGTACTTAAGGGCAGGGCAAAACCTGGCCCTGCATGTTTAGCTGGTTTGATCATAGAGGTCATGCAAAGAAAGTACTGAAAACACAAGGTTCCATTGTCCAAATCGAAAACACTTTTAGAAGACTCTGCTTAAATGGCATATGCTTAGAAAACACAGAGGTCTGGGATGCGCATGTGATCATTATTTCTGTGAATTTCAGAAGCTGAAGTTCATCTAGTCCTCATTGATGTAACAGATGAGCCATCAAATGGTGGCACTTCCTTCTGTGTCCAATGGGCCTTCGGGTTGGGCCCTTTTTACCAAATTCTGCTTCCTGCAGCGGCCTTCAGCTTTACTTCTTTCCTGTTTAATATAAATAAAAACTTGTACAAGTAGGCAAGTATAAATCCAGACCAATGTAGTATGTCCAACGCTAGCTCAAATTCTTCTGAGAGTGCTGATGTCTGTTGAGGTGTGTTCCCCACCCCACCCCTTCCTCAATTTCTTGCAAGTCTTTTGAAACGATCATTTAATTAAAAGACAGGCAAGAAGCAGAACCTGCCTGGTCATCTCAAACAACTGTTTGGAAGTGTTTGAACATTCAAAAAATGCTGTATTGTTACAAACTCTACACCTGAAATGCCCTCTCTTTGTTGATCACAGCAAGGACAGATGCAGAAAAGAGAACCCTGATACTGATGGTACCAACGGAAGGTTGCTTCTGGGCATAAGTGAAATTGCAGGGAGCACTGGGATGGTCGTTATGTTCAGCTGAGTGAATTTGTCATTCATCATGTAAATAAATGCACACCTACCCCTTGTACAGATGACAAGGCTTATTTCACAGCCTTTTAGTTTTCTATATAAAGCCTGTAGGGACAGCTTAATTTTAACATTCT
>NW_010268591.1:2526-4287 GCF_000690775.1 Eurypyga helias
ACATTCCCCAACTCCACTTCTTGTTCCCTCCCATCCTTGTTATATTCTTTGGCTTCTTACTCACTAGAGAAAATCCCTGAAGAAAATGATAAAGCCAGTTAAGAATTTGGAATAAGTCTTAAATAGACGGAGTTTGCAGAATAAACACTGCAAGGGAAATTGTTACTTGAAGGCAATTTATATTGCTGTACACATGGACTGTCACAAGCTGCCTGAAGGATGGGCAAACAAAGGGCAGTGAAATGGGCTGGGGGTGAGGCTTCAGCATATTATGGCAGTGACTGGCTGCAGGTTTCTCTTCTAACAACTTTATTCCTCCCTTTGCAACTTAAGCAGTCATGCAGAATGCCGTATGAGCAGTGTGCAAGAGGAAGCAATTTGGTCATTAATCATTGACAACATGAACGCTAAGAATATAGAATTGTGTGCGTTGAAGTAGCATCTGTCTTGGAAACTGTAATTATGACCTTATGCACATCTATGGTCATCGCTTGTCTCCGTGCTAGATGTCATGAATGAATCTTGCTGAAGCAGTTGTTTCTGGTTGGCTTTGTTGCGGGGCCCTCTGTATGATCTAACAATAAAAATGAAGTAATTATTTGCGCTCGCTGTCCCAGGTATAGTGTGTCTTCACTGTTCTTGGCATGCTGTTAGGCTCTAAGATCTTATCCTGTATTGGTGCAATATGGGAATGCTGCACTATATGAATTGTAAGCAGGATGGAATAAACCAAGAAATTGTTACTGGTTGTGTTGCAAGATACAAAGAATGAAGTGGCTTCTGTTTGTTGAAGGAAGACAACTAGGGAAGGAAAGGAGATGCTAGTTTAGGAACTTAAGGTCTGTATTTTACATTTGTTTTTGGAAAGGTTCTTCTCAGTGTAATGGCATCCCACAGCACTTTATGCAGAAGGCTGTTGGGTCTTATTCTGACTGTCCAGCTCTGAGTATTTCTGCCTCCATAACAAACATAACTGTAGGTTTCACTTAAAATTTGGATATCAGCAGGATGCTGAGAAAGAGCTGCTTTGGAGTCTTCTGTCTCGCACTAGAGTTGGCAAGATACACATTGCAAGGAAGCTAGGATATCCTTATCCTGATCTAGGGATTCGCAGGAAGAGCGAGGGGAAGTTGCATCTTTTATGATGGCAATGCACGTTTTTCATTTTTTGGTTTAGGTCAGGCTGAACTGTCATCTCAGTCACAGGGTCAAGATGGTAAGAGGAAGGAGGAGAGGGCTGTTAGTATTCAGCTGATTCTGAAGCCTGCAGTGTAGTTGCCTGCAAGGTGGTTGGTGCATATCGACGTCTTCTCTAAAACTTAGCCCGTACCAGTTTCACTGTTGGTGCTGAGGATGAGTGTGTTGTGCTATGTTGCAAGGAATGACACCCAAGATCCATGATGTACTGAATCTGCTTGCTGTGTTCCTAAGAGGGTAAGGGACATCTATCTATGCAGTCGTTGCAGCTAAATGCTGACAGTGACTGTTACCTTGAAACTACTTGGTTGAAGGATTGGTAAAGAGACAATACGGTTTCCAGGGAAAGATTGGAATTCAGGTTAAATAGCTTAATTGAGCCTTACTGGTAAGCAGTATGAGGAGTTAATGTGTGTATCATGTGATTCGTAAGGGTGTTCTCTGCTAGGTCTGATTCCCATAAGCACTGCTACTGATGATTTGGGAGAGGAACCAAACTATGCCTTTACTTAGGAAAGATGACAGACTGGGAGATTGTGCTGGAGTCATAGAATCATAGAATGG
>NW_010268592.1:0-10342 GCF_000690775.1 Eurypyga helias
CTTGGCAGGTTATAGAGTGGCTTATTGCAGTCCAAGTTGCTTTCACTGAGTCATTACCTGCGGTTCCACGGGCACTGGAGCTGTCCCAAAGGACAAGTGGGTACTTCCGCCTCGTCAGACAAAAATTAAAAAAAAATGAACTCGATTCTGTAACACTGAAACGGCTCAGAGCAAAGCTCAGTCCTCTGGTGGTGGTTTTTTCAGGCAGGTTCCAACTGCCACTTCCATAATTACACTGAACAACTGTGCCATTATTGCGGTTTTATGACCATTATACAGCTCGAGTAAGACACGTGGCTTTCCTTGATGGTCACGAATCCCATTCTTCACAGTTGTTTGCAAAAATGCCGTCACGCAACTTTATATTTAATGGGAGCTAATTTTTATCTGCCCTGCCCAGCAGTGCTACTTTTATATTACTTCAGACTTTGAACCAAGAACCAGTTCTATAGAAGCTTACTTGAAAGCTGATATAAACAACACTAGATTGATCCCTTCACCCCAAAAACCATCAGGCACGTATCAACTTGTATACCTGAAGCTGAACTTCTCCCACCCAGCCTGTGAAAAATATATTTTTGATAAACTACATAAAGAAGGAGGAAATGAAAAATTAAGTCTTGTAAAACCATGTAAAAGACTGAGTGACAGAGAGTATGCGGAAGGTCCTGGCTTTTGTGAAAACAACTTTTCCAGCCCTTTCCATGCCCCAGTATTGCTTTTACTGGCCACAATGAGGTTTATATTTTTTTAGAACTGGAAAATAATTAATTCAGTGTTCTGGAAGTTGCGAAAGGAAGACTCCGGGAAGCACCAATCTTCCGTTGAGGGGAGAAGAAATCCAATAGATCATGTCAAATAGGCCACAATGTTTTATTTATAAGTGGGTGTGAGGAAGGAGGGTAGGCAGAGGATCTTCTGCAATTCACTATTAACAGAAGAAAAAGTAAGAGGTTTAAATAACAGCACAAGATAAGGTGGTTTGGACATCAGGAAAACCTGAAATAGCAAGATTGTTCTGATTGTAAAATTCTTGTGTGATATCTCACAGAGAAGTTTTGTAGTGCTTAATATAAAAATTGCAGAAATAGCAAAGCAAAGGCATTTGCAGGAATAGGAAATGCCATTGTTTTCCCTCTGAATCTCTCCCCCTTCATTTTACTCTTGATTAGTCTCAGCTGAATATCTGAACATGCCGTGTATGAAATTAAGTTAAAGGTACTTATCCATGTATACTAGCAACAGGAGAATGTGATTCTCTGCAAGCATCTACTCACATGCCTTTGTTATTTTTTGGATGATGTTCTAAGTGTTTGGGAGATTATAACTAAGAATACGAAACATATTGATTAGTGCATTAAAAAAAAAAGGTATGAATATGATGAAGTAGGATTTTCCTGTTATTTTCACCTGTTAGGATGCCTTAACACAACCATTACAGAAGTGACTGCCATGTGGAGTAGAAATAATCATGCAGCTTTTAACTGCCTGGCTTGCCTATCAGCAGCACTACAGATGAGATGTGCTGAGCTACAAGCCCCATCTTATACTGCAGGAAAGACGTTTTCGAGAAGAAAAATTCAGATGTGCCATCTTGTGGATGAAAAAAATACAGTAAGTAACAACTAGGCTGAGTCTCACTTTTAATATAGCAAATATACAGTAACTTTGAATTACAAGATCACTTTCCAATGAAATTACTAACAAAAATATCCACAAAAAGTTCAAATAAATAGTAACACGTTATTACCAACATCAAAAGCTGGGCTGCAAATTCTCAGTTAATCAGGTTCCAATCTTTCCAGATAGAGTTCTGTTTATTATTCAGAAGCAAACCCTCTAATGCCAATGGAAGCAACAAAGGCTCAATACCTTTAAAATAAGGCAAAAAGTAATACACTACAGGCAATTTCATACTGTAGAAATCTCAACTGTAACATTAGCGCCAAAAAAGGTATCACATACTGACTGAAACAATTGTCAGAGTGCTCTCAAACTGCTAACAAGGTCCTTTAAATAGCAAACTCAGGATAAAAGTTACCTCAACAATAAATGAAACATGGAAGGGACATAAGCAATAATGGGATTACAGCATAATTTGGTGTCAAAGAAGCCAGTTTAGCCCAATAGGCATAACCATCCTGTGTTGCATTAAACCCCTTTGCCATCATCTTGGGCACCGGTCAGTCGTTAAAAAGCAGAGGGGCACTGCAGTACACAGGCTGGGAGCTCCGGTCACAGCATCCTAGGAAAGGGGTGTTGGTGGGAGATAAGAGCTCCCCACTTCTGGCAACCCATCGGCTCTGAACTCAGCTTTCTCAGAAAGCACACTGAGATGGCCTTTTTGCCATCTCCCCACAACCCTGAATTCAGACCAGCAAACATGAGCTCTTGTTTGCAAAGAAACACAGTCCATGTCACCAGCCTTAACAAGAGGCCACCCCATGATTTAGGACACTGAACCAGCAGTAAGTATGGATTGATTTGAGTCTTCCTTGCAAGGCTCTTCCACCTGAGGAAGATGTGAATCCCCTGTCCCCAGAGTGGTACCCACTGCTTCTATCCTGGGGTGGAATGGTGCAGCATGAGTCGTGAGCGAGTGCCTGCAGAAGCTGGGCATCTGTACTGCTCACACAATGAGGGTCTGGAGGCATTGCACAGAAACCTCACAGCTGCGGTGTATAACTGAAAGCTACCACAAGGTGTGAGGGGCTGGGGGGTGAAACTTTGACTGACCACAGTATTTCACTTCAGAGAGGCAAGTAATGGAGAAAAAAGAAACATGTCAAGAGAAAAAACAGATTGTTTTAAAATTCTTCATGTTATGTGTTAAAAATACAGTATAGAATTACTAAGGAAAATGGTTTCTACATACTGGAGTAAAATTCTATTTCTTCACATCTTTGTAACAGGGTGATTTCATTGAAAACAACAGAGTTGTTCAAAGTTTAAACTACTATAACTGAATTAGAATCTGGCTATTTATTTAAAAAGCAACCTGAGTTTATTTGATTTGTAGGTAGTACTGCACCAAATTAAACCTTTAAATTACCTAGAAAAAAAAAACCCACTCCATTTAAGTATCTCAACTCACAGTAAACTTGTTCTTCAAGAAGCATCTTCAATGATAGGCTTAGACACACATGAACATGTGATTATAGTGCTAAACATACAAAAAAAAATATATAAATAGCCACACAAACCCTGTGCTGTGGAAGTATTTTAATTCCAGACTGAATGTATTTGTTGGAATAAACTTCACCACTATGTTCAGAAGTGCTTCTAAAGACAATATCCATCAATACAAATGAAATAAATCCTAGTCCTCCTCACAGAAGGAGCTCTTCACTATCTATAGGTTCAGACCATAGTCAAGTTAAAATGGAAGCAAAAGTGGGGCAGGATAACATTCAACCCCTGCAGGTCTGCTCATGCTAAGAGCTGTTTGTTGAGGCAAACACAGAATTTCTATTTCTGTATGTGACCAAAGGAAAAAAAAAAATTAGTCTTGCATGATTCTCGCACGAGACAAACTCACTTGGCCAGTTCACGGCCAGAGCTTAATGATCAACAAGTGTTCAGATTTCTTTTCTGTGGCATCACCATCTCCACCCGCTTAACTTTTTGGTCTCCAGCAGCAGACTGATGTCCATCAGATCACTACATTAAAACAAAGCTTTCCTAGATAGGTGAGAACAAACTTTTCCTCAGCGTCAACCACCTTGGCTCTGGTCAAAGCTGTGCGTAACTCTACTTATTTATTCTTTGAGAAGTCATAATGCAGAACGTGCCTGTATCTACACGCCCTCCTTATAACCTAGGAAAGCATCAATATAGAGTAACATTTCAGAGGAAAATTTAGCATACACTAATATTCAATGCTATAATAAAATGCTACATTAATTACTGCATCTAACAGAATTTGTTTTAAAAAAAACTGCTATTCTGACTTTTGACTTGATCTTCCTCACCTTGCTTTTGGTGCTTAAAACAGAGCACTAAACCAGTGTCCTAAAATCGTGAACTCAAGTAGTGCTTATTGGCAAGAGCAGCCTGACTGGCTTCCACTACTGTTAACATGAATCAGGAAAACCTGTCTAATAAAGTCTTGTAGAATTTGGCCAGAGCTTGCAATTCTAGCACTGGATGCAAGAACCTTTTGTCTAAAAAAAGCTGAAATACATGATGAGTCTGGAACAAAAGGATGAAATAGCAACAACAGAATGTGCTGGTCCTCTGCAGTCGCTGGTGTTGAATGCCACCCTCTAAATTTCACCACATCTCTGACACAGCCAATTTATTTGATCTTTGTGCATGTCAGATGAAGTTTCACTTTAATTGCATAGAGCTGAATGTACATGCAACCACAATTCATTGTAACTGTAATCTCACAAATACTGAATATGGAAATACAATACTGCATATTACATTTGCTTCCTTTAACAGTTTAAAATTTCACATTTGGTCTCCAGTAGACTAGGGAGAAAACACTAAAAATATTTCTTAGACTATTCCTGAGCAATGTTTTTATGTACTGTAAAATACTCTAGTTTATTACTACATTTATTAATATTCTCACATTTTAAACTACATATAAATCCATGCTTTGAAATTTGACAAAGCTGAAGATCTGGTAGGCACAATAAAAGAATAGAAACAGCCAAGCATCTTCAAACCAAGATGAGATCAACAAGAGAAGTGCAATTTAACTATATACATAATGTAATCTTTAGTATTTGCTACTTTTTCATTTTCTGTCACAATGTGAAGAATCCACTGGCAAAATCTGGTGTGTGAGACCTCAGGTCACTTCTTACAAACAGTTCACCATGACTGGTAGCTGCAGATGAAGTTAATGCTCCTCAATATCTCTTTTTAAAATTAAAGTACAAAACATCCTCTAGAATTTCATCTTTAAAAAGATCGTGTCCCCTGCTGCTGTGATTGATGTGACTTGTAACAGCTGAACTGACACTTGAATACCCACTGAACTATCCTTCATACTCTCTTTTATCTCACGGACACGACAGAAAACAGAGGGTCTGAGGACAGGAGCCAGTCCTGGGTGTACAATTTCTTTCTGTAGGGTATTTCCCCAGGTCACTTCACTAAACCTTGAAACAAGAAGCCAAGCTCACTGAAGTAGACTGGACCATGGGATAAATAGGGCATCTTGGGTGACTGAAAATAGGTATCTTTTGTATCAAAATATGTATTTACTTGAACTTAAAATATCCTTTACATTCATTCCCTAAGAGTCTGGTTTTTATGCTCTGAGAGGCTACCAGTTCTGCAAAGTAGGCCAGAGTCTCTAGTAATACCCTCATTTTGCGTTAGTCATATATATTCATGTGCAATTTGAAATTTGGTCATTTCCTCTAAAAGACAAAAAGCATCAAGGCTTACAAAATGAACTTCAAGGAAAGCTGTCTGTAAACACAGTGAAGATTTTTGGGTATAAAAATATGCATTCCATTTTCTTCATCTGTCACTACTGAAGCTGTCTGCTCCCTAATATTTTTCGTATCTGAAAAAGAATCCTTTCTGCATTAAAATATTTCAAAACATTACCTCCATTTTCTTCTTATAAAAAAAAACTAATTCATCCAAAAAATCCAATTCATCATCATCTGTGAAAAATTAGTCTGACTTTGCATAGATAAGCATGTTCCATGACTTTATAAAAACACCTGAGCCCTTTTCCATCAGAAAATGCCACCACCAAACCTGTCTCACAAAGCAGCGAATCTGTTCAAAAACAGCACAGATCACATTCCCTCAAACCCTGCAAGGTAAGCATAAGAAACACCACAGACTTCAACGGACTTCAGCTGGTGCAAACAGGAGGACATGCTATAGGTACATATTTTGCTCAATTTCCATACCCTGCGATTGTTATCTTCATTGAGAAACTGTATTTTTGAGGAAAGACCAATGGAAGACACTTGCCTTCAGGGAAAGATTTCCTGCGGGCCTTGCTGGCTTAAGATCAAATGCATTGCAACGAGCAGTTCTGACTTAGAACCATGCAGCAAGAACGTATTTTCTCAGGATTTTCCTGTGAAGAAAACATGACCCTTCTGCACTGGCCAAATGCTTTCTAACAGTCGAGAAGCATCAACATTTACTGATTAATTTTTCTTCACTTGAATTTGCACGACGTTTGCTTTGTGCCATTTGTTTTTATTTTCCTGTCTCCTGCTGGTTTTTTAGAAGGAACATAATTGTTAGCATTGCCATTTTTCTTTGGATTTGTACAGACGTACGTTTTTAAGCCTTTGATGGGAGCAGCTGAACCATGAAACACTGGGGTTTGCTTAGGGGGTCTGATATTACCAACATTCTGAATTTTCGAACTGTTCTCAGCAGGCTGCATACTGAGGAGCTGTTGCTTTGCAGTTGGGTTTTTTTTCAGTTCACTCTTTACTTCCCCAGATTGTCTTGGAGAAGACAGTGCACATCCCATTCTCTCAGAATGTTTCAAGTGACCTGGATGAGAACACAACTGACGACTTTCTTCACAGTGTGCATCTCCCCTGTGACCTGAATAGCTCCTGGGCAGCTTTGTAACACTTTCCTGGGGAACCACTTGCTTGTTCGGCCAAGGGGTGAGCAGTGCTTTGCCTTTGCCAGGGCTCTTTAGGGTACGGATGGAGCCGGGAGCAGTCTGTGGCCTGGCTTTGGCTGCCTTTCCTTTCTCGTTCTGTACAGTCTGCATCTGCAGCCACTCCAGCTGCAAAAGGCGATCAATGTATTTCTCAAGAAATCCTGTTGGCTTCGGTCGAAATTCAGTCTTACCCTCGACATTAACAAAGATGGCCAGTTGCTTCAAGTCCCATGAATTGAAAGGAGGTGGGAGGAAGTCTGGGTAGTAATATTCTGATTCTTTAAAACCCGTACCAGGGACATGTTCCAAACAAACCGGATCAATTTCTTCAGCTCTGAGAATGAGTTCTGGTGGTGTGCAGGGAGATGGGGGAATGGGAATCCTTTCGGAATCAGAGAGATCACTGGCACTATCATCTTCAGCATCTTCTTTAACAATATGTACTGATTCAAAATCAAGAAACATTTCATCTACAGACGCTTCTTGCCATTTAGAAGAACATGGACCAGCTTCAGCAACATGTTCTTCGTGATTCTTCTCCAACTGTTCTTTTTTACTGCAATAAAAATGTTGCACTGGGACATCTTTAACCCTAGAGAAGCTACCTTGTGCGCTGGCCTTTATGCTAGGAGGGCTCCTGTGCAGAAAAGACTCATTTTGCCTTCTTTCTGGGAGACTCTTTGGTCCTTGTATTCTGTGCAGTGATGTGGAAACACTTGTGATCCTAAATAAAAAGAAAGATCATATCCTGTTAGAATTATTAATGTCTTTGGAAATACAGTTTACAAAGGTCTTGCTACATCCTTCAGGGACATGGATCTACACAAATGAAGCTACAATTGGCATGGAAACTTAGTAATTAGGTAAAATCAATACTGGCTGGCAAACAACACTGCATACTACTGATTTTTTTGGTTTTATTTTATTCTGATTTTACCTAAGAACTCACTAAGTAAGTTTCCATATTGATAACTTCAATTTGTTGTCCTCATAAATGCTGAATTCTGGGACCTGATAAGCCAAAGGCAGAACATAAAAGCCATGATTTCATCACAAGCATTTTACATACTAGTTTGAATTGTCTACAAATTACACAGAATCTAAACATAAAATGACCTTTTTGACTGAGTACTGTCATCCAGCTGGTTTCTTCCCTTCTTAAAAATACTTGGTTGGTTACCATCTTGAGCGTCATGGCAAGTCTGAAAAGATATGGAAGTATGTGATGTTATTAAGAAAGCTGACATACACTACGTACCCTTTTTCTGTAAACAAACCAAAACAAGAAAAGAGGAATGATTTACCTTTTCAAAGTTGCTTGCTACATTTTTGCCTAATCTTCCACAAGATTTCACATGAGAAATTGGTTTATTTAGTCCTTTGGTGCTCGGATGGCTTTTTCCATTACTGTAACTAGCAAGGATTAAGCAGAATATCACATATAAATGGCAATATAAACCATCATCACAATAGAAATACAATAAAAGTTTAGAGTGCAATTCAGTTTAAAAAAAGAGAGAGAGTTGGTTGCAACTGTTCTTAACGTTTATCAAAACTTCATGGTCACTTTTTACTTTTATACTACTAATGCACCACCATATTCCTGCTCCTACTAATGTGAAAGTGAGTAAGTCAATCAGATGATACAATAAGGAACTTAGCCCTTACACAGAATTCTCTATCAGAAGATCCCATAGTTACTTTGGGGATAATAAACAGTAAATATTAGAGACTAGATATTTAATTACTGCTTTCTATAGTACCTGGTACATGGTCCTACTGCAATGTAGCAAAATTAATATAAAGTACAATATGAAGGCCACTGCAAGCCAAATCTTGCTTGCCTTTCTCATTTGCATACTCCCCACAAATTTTAAAGGATTATTCCCATGAAGTTAAGAAGGGGAAGTGGGCAGGGAGCATACAACCTATTCTGTTATTAATACAAACTATTTCACAACCAAGGCACAAACAAAATTCACTATTTCACGTTATACTGAGGTTGTGGATATATTAATAGAAGAAAAATTCACATGCAAACAAATTGAATGGCATTACTGATCTGGACAGCTTGAAACTAAACTATATATTTCCTCAATTGAATCAGATACATTTCTGTGTAAGCACACAGAAACATTAAATCAGCGTTTTCTGTAAAAATCGGAAAACAGTGTTTGTTCTACAAGCAAGAAATATGACTAAGAAGAGCTTCAAAATACCAGTTGAGACAGGAATCAGCAAACTGTGCCCTCCCAGTCTAACTTAGTTTGACTGCAGATCAGTTAATTTGCCAGGCTATACATCTTGTTCACAGTTTTTATGGCAGTACAGTCAGATTTTGCTTTAAAAAACACGATTGCACTAATTCAAGAGCTTATAAAAGAATGAAGTTTTGTGCCTCCAGCATTGCTGCAGTCACCTGTGTCACTCTGTGACCTGCCTGACCGTACAGTCATTTCTGTTGCTGCAGATCAGAGGATGACAATCTGAGTAGTACAGCCATGCTATTTATTAACTAATCTACAGTATTTAGAGATTTCTGTAACTGGAAAGAGAGAAAATTTCCTTACTTTACCATTCCCTTGTGGTTTTCATTGATTTGGCTTTCCTTTTTCTGTGTCTCTTTGTGCAGTAATAAGGGATATTCTTGAATGCCCGGTCCCATTGTGACTCTTTTTAAAGGGCATCTGCGCCTGTATTTTTACATAATCTGCAAATTACTCCAGTCTTTGGGGTTCGTAGGACACCGCGTACCAAATGCGACATCGCCACCTCCTAGAGATGCAGTAAACAAACACCATGTGATTCCTCCCAACCTGATTTATTTTTAAAGCAGAAAGATAAACATAATCAGCTACCAAACAGTACTGGAAAACCCCGTCCCCTCTCCCAGCACTCACTCTACGGCAACCAGCTCATGTCCCTACTACCACGCTGTCGGTACCCTGGGTCTGGAGCAGAGAGCCGAGCAGCGAGGGCAGCAGCACTGTCCTTCCCAGGGGCACAGCTTGGCCGCGGATGGCAGCCAGTGCCAGTCCCGCATCGGGGCCAGCAGCCCCGCAAACCACCCAGCTCTTGCCGTGAGGTTCACAGGCCTGTCCCTGAAGGGCTGCTGGTAAAACACAGGAAGATACCTGACGGTACAGCAGCGTTACAAGAGCTACTTTTCATTGTGTAACGTGCCGAGCATCGTTCTGCGCCTCCTGCGCAGCGTTGCATGTATTGACTGGAGCCAAGTATCACAGTCAAACGGTGGTGGGTGTTTCTGCTCTTAATTTAACACGAACAGATGATCACCCACCCGCGTTCTGTGTGCGCTGGGTTGCCCTTTTTGTGTCAGAAAATGAGCTCTTCCTGTATTCATATATGCAAATTTTGTATGACATGGTTATTTTTTTCTTCTTCCAAAACAAATCTCTCAGTACTCATAAATTCCTACTAAAAATACTCTGAGCAGAATGTGTAGCATTCTTTAATTTTCCAGACGCTGCATTCCCATCCCTGGAAAGGGACAGATAGCTAGCTAGCATCAAAGCACCCACTTTGGGCTGTGCTGCAGTGCTATTCATACATTTCTATCCCTGTCCGTACCTCTATCTATTTACATTCGATCCAGTCCTATTCCTTCCGTGCTTCTGCCCCCGTCCTTCTCCCCAGCCGAGGGGGAGCGCCGGGGAGGATGCCCGTCCCCCGGGCGCGTCAGATGCCAACCGCTCCGGCCCGCGGGGTTCCCGA